>NC_081240.1:2426681-2594181 GCF_902713425.1 Acipenser ruthenus | reverse complement strand
CGTCCTGATAATCGATTTATAATCAATTATTCTACATTAAGTACCTGAAATATCCTTTTCTCTTTATATATATATATATATATATATATATATATATATATATATATATATATATATATTGTGAGACAGCAGGGAGGGGGTTAAATCCTCCCTATAGGAAAACATGTGCGTAAGGCACATTTTGGTTTATATTGTTTAATTGTTTTGTTTAATTGTTTTATTGTTTAATTATCCCCTGCACCTGGTGATTATTGAAAATTAAGAGCCAGGTGCAGGGTTTATAAGGAGAGCAGTCAGTCTACTCAGGGCGGCTGCTGAAGAGGGTAGAAGCCCGGCTGTGCTGGTGTGTGGGTACAGCCGTAATTTAAAAAAAAGGTAGAGTGAAGTCTTGTCTGTGTGTGCTGTTCTGTATGTTTTTTTTTTTTTGTGACGGGTAAACAGCTTAGCTGTCCTGTTTTTTAGTTAGGTTCCTGTTTTTGTTTAGTTAGTGCTCAGAGAGCTAGGTGTTTGTTTTGTTTATATTTTTGTTTTTGTGTGTTGATTAAAAATAGCGTAACCACGCTTTCAAAAAAAATCAATTTGTGTGTGTTGGGTCAGTGTTTTTAAAGGGGCAACGAACCGCGGTGAAGGCGAGTCTTTTACAATATATATATATATATATATATATATATATATATATATATATATACACACACACACACAATGGGATCATTTAAGACATACAGCTTTATTTGATTTTGACGTATTAACTTTTACATATCCATTTTTTAAGAATGTCTTTGTCTTGTTGGTCCCCCACCCACTAAAACCTGGTGACTGCATTTACATTCTTGGCTCCTGTCTCAGAATTGGTTTTGGACATTGTTTTGTATTTTATAAATATTTCTTGTTCAAAATGTTAATAAAATGCCTACTGCAACACAAATTGAGACCACTTAGACCATATAACACATGCTTTGCATATGTTTAGAACGGTATTCAAAGACATTACATCATTGTTATTCATTATAAGAAATAGCTAACGAGAGACTAGTTATACAGCAACAGTATTATAAGGGATAGCATGGGTTTAAAAGAGGGAGGTCATGCTTGACTAACATACTTGACTTTGAGGATGTTACATCAAATGTAAATGATGGCATCACTTATGATAAAATATATCTTAATTTTCAAAAAGCCTTTGAAGAAGTCCCTTGTGACACAATTCAATTAAAATCACTGGGAAAACAGGGGAGGACAAGTAATTTGATACAGAACTGGTTAAAACACAGAAAGCAGAGAGTAACTGTGTGAGGTGTCAAATCAGATTGGGGGGATGTACTTAGTGGAGAACCACGGAGGTCTGTACTTGGACCCTTACTGACCCTCATTTATATAAATCTTTTTGGACCAAGATACATACTGCAAGATTGTCAGATTTGCAGATGATACCACACTTGGGGGTGGGGGGAGGTGGGGTGGACTTTAATTCAAAGGGATTTGGACCATCTCCGTAACTGGGGAAACTTGTGCCAAATTAATGTTAAGAAATGTAATGTATTGCATATTGGACGTAGAAATCCATGTTATAAGAATAAAATGAACGGGATGGAAATAGGGGAGGAAGACTTTGAAAAGGGGCAGCAGTGTGGAGTAGTGGTTAGGGCTCTGGACTCCTGACCAGAGGGTCGTGGGTTCAATCCCAGGTGGGGGACAATGCTGCTGTACCATTGAGCAAGGTACTTTACCTAGATTGCTCCAGTAAAAACCCAACTGTATAAAAGGGTAATTGTGTGTAAAAAATAATGTGATATCTTCTAACAATTGTAAGTTGCCCTGGATAAGGGTGTCTGCTAAGAAATAATAATAATCTTGGGGTAATAGTGGAATCATCATTAAAAGTATATTTATTTATTTATTTATTTAATTAGCAGACACCTTAGGCGACTTACAGAGACTAGGGTGTGTGAACGATGCATCAGCTGCAGAGTCTCTTACAATTACGTCTCGCCCGAAAGACGGAGCACAAGGAGGTTAAGTGACTTGCTCAGGATCACACAATGAGTCAATGGCTGAGGTGTGAATTGAACCAGGGACTTCCTGGTTATAAGCCTGATTCTTTAACCACTGGACCACACAGCCTCTCGCCAATAGAACGTTAGGCTGTATTGTAAAAAGAATGAATGCAAGTCTAGAGAGGTTATGCTAAGCAGTGAGGAATTGCTGCGGTGAGGGGAAAAAAATGATTGGACGTTCCAAATTGGGGAGAAAATTGGAAGTAAAATAACTGGTCACAAAAAATTTGACCAAAAAAAATGAAAAAAGTATACAGGCTGGTTTTAGTGAACCCACTCTATTTATTTTTGTTTATACACTTCTTGTGTGCTATACCACTGTTGGTATAGCCACATGATTTACCCTGGAGAAATCCTGTACTAGGGATACCATTGCCCATACCCGAGTTGCAGAAACTCACAACTGCAACCTGAGTTGTGAAACAATGTAAATAAACCTGGGCACTGTGCAGCAGCTTGCGACCGCCTGTGTCTCTGTCAGCGGATATTCCCACCGCTCCCCCATGTACTTCCATAGGTACAACAATCTACCTGCATTTGATATACCAACATATTTACACAGCCCTATCAGTACATTTTATTATGCTCCTACACTAGCATTATGTTAAGCACTGAATCAAATTTAAAATAAATATGTTTATGTGTCTGTTACTTTGATGACAGATTCACATCCCAGCACTTTGGTATCTCTTGGTTTGAAACAGTGCTCCATAACTGTAACATTTATTATTATTATTCCACTAAGGAGGCGCACACAGGTATTTCAAGTTCTCAAATTCAGCGGTTTATTAAGCTGGGACTCAACACTTGATAGGTAAAGCATGCTGCTTTACCTATCAAGAGGTACTACAGCTGAGCAACGTAGTGCTACTCAGACTGACAAATAAAAATCCAAAGCACACTGTTTTGGCCTTGTGCTAGAGCCAACTAAGTGCAGTCTCTGGTTTTCCTTGGTTGTTTTACAGTCCTGCTTCTCTCTGAAACTCCTTGGCTGTTTCTCTCCAATCTTTCTCTGTTCTTCTCACTCCAGCAGCAGCCTCTTCGTCTCAGCAGCCCGTTCCTCTCAGGAGCCCATTTTCCTCAGCACCAGCTGCTTTAGTCTGCAGCCCGCTACTTTGGGGAGCAGGGAAGAGGAAGCAGGGAAAAGTATTTGTGAAGGAGGGAGCATGGATATGACAGGCTCTGCTGTATTAATAGAGGGGATCATATCTTACAGGATCAGATATGACAGGCTCTGTATTAATAGAGGGGATCGTATCTTACAGGATCAGATATGACAGGCTCTGTATTAATAGAGGGGGTTGTATCTTACAGGATCAGATATAACAGGCTCTGCTGTATGAATAGAGGGGATCGTATCTTACAGGATCAGATATGACAGGCTCTGTATTAATAGAGGGGATCGTATCTTACAGGATCAGATATGACAGGCTCTGTATTAATAGAGAGCATGTTTTACAGGATGGGATTATTTTTTTCGAATTACTATAGCATTATTTATACAAAGCCACCAGCAGGTTCCATTTTTAATAGGGCAGCATAAGAAAGATTCATACAAATAAAAAACATTGAGGGGAGTGTTGCTGAGGTTACTGCCAAGTAAGGGCAATGAAGCAGGGAGGAGGAAGGAGGCAGCAGAGCAGAGGGAGCATGGAGCATGGAGGAGGGAGCATAAAAAAAGTAGCAGAGAGGGAGCAGGAAGGAGGAATTATGGAGGGAGCATGGAAGGGGGAGGGAACAGGGGGAGGGAGCAGGGAGGAGGAACATGGAGGTGGATGCAGATTAACAGCATGTCAGATTGCTATTTGGAGTCTTGTGTATTAATTCACATGTTTCAATTAAAATTTCTCTCATTTTTTCTACCCAGGGAAAAAAGTTGCAGTTTACAGACTGCAGTCTCTAGCGCCAAGGAACAGAGCTCGTTTTTTAAAATGTAAGTCTGTTTTCACAGAAATATTTGATTGAAAGCTGTGTCGCTCCATGTGAGAAGAGCTAACACTATTCAGGGATAAAAAGATATTTAGGAAGAGAAAGGTCTGAGTGGGGAAAATGGCAACAAATGCCCCACCCCCAGTCATTCTGCATGTATGAATCTGTCCCAATACTTGTTGCTTACAATGAATAGCAACCTTACTTTGTGCATGGATTGTCAGCTGCAAAATGAATACACCCAAACTCCCCCGAAATAAAACAAATACAGTACTACGTTGCATATCCGACCCCCTGTGGACTGGGGTACAGGCGGATATGTGAAAAAGTTGGATTTGCGAACATCTATAGAAAAAGCATTTACACATCCATAAATAGGTTAATGAACAAAAACAACACACAAACTGCTTTAAACATGGGGAAATGTTTTGCTTTAAAAGTAAGCAAACGTAAACGACATTAATTAGGCTACAAAAACAGTGTTGCTATGCGGTTTGCTATCAGCCATCTCCATGCAAAGCTTTTTAAAAATAAAAATACAAAACGGTAAATGTACAGTAGCCAGCGACTGATGGCGTCTTTCTTAACCCTTTGCGGTCCATTTATTCAGCCCGTCTCATTTTCACACATGCAGTTTATTTTAGACGCGCTGTTTAAAAGTATTTTTTTTCACAGTAAAACAGGTTTAAAAGGCACTGCATATCAACAGGACACTCAGTACTGCATCTCCAGCCCCGCTCCGCCCCACCCCTTGTTTGCTGTATTTTTCACATACCTCTTCATAGTAGTGCATACCGACAAATCATCTCCTGATCACTCGTTTTATCACCAAACTCCTCAATAATGTGATCCAAGTCATTATTTTATTACTATAACATCTAAAAAAAGCTCTGCAAATGTCTGTGATATTCTTTGAGCGCTGGATGCAGAAGCAGCTATCTTGTTTGTTTCTTTTTTTCGGCTTCTCTCGGCTCCTATCTGTCTCATTCGGCCATTGAATGGTTTTGTCGGCTTTTTCCGGAGAAAAAATGACTAGAGACCTGTTTGATGATGTCGGACAGGGTCTGACATTGGACCGGAAAGGGAAAATTGCAGTGTCGGACCAGGACCGACATAGGACCGCAAAGGGTTAACTCTGCAAGTCCCTTCCTCCCTGGTTCTGCTTCCTTACTATCTCTGTCACGGTACTTTGCGCTCTTTCCTGATATTGTCAACAGCCAATAAGCAGCTTGGTTTGAATATTGTTTCGGCTATTTAAAAAAAAACGGCCAGTAAGCATTGCATTTATGAAGCTTGCTTTGTTTAATTCAAATGCATTTAAAAGCTACAAGACACTGCCAATATCTGCAAGAGTGCGCTCCATCATATCAAACACATTGCACAAAAAAAGCTTTCTTGACAGGTGTATTGAAACGAGGCCATTCAGCCCATCTTGCTCGCTTGGTTGTTAGTAGCTTATTGATCCCAGAATCTCATCAAGCAGCTTCTTGAAGGATCCCAGGGTGTCAGCTTCAACAACATTACTGGGGAGTTGGTTCCAGACCCTCAAAATTCTCTATGTAAAAAAGCGCCTCCTATTTTCTGTTCTGAATGCCCCTTTATCTAATCTCCATTTGTGACACCTGGTCCTTGTTTCTTTTTTCAGGTCGAGAAAGTCCCCTGGGTCGACACTGTCAATACCTTTTAGAATTTTGAATGCTTGAATCAGATCACCATATAGTCTTATTTGTTCAAGACTGAACAGATTCAATTATTTTAGCCTGTCTGCATACAACATGCCTTTTAAACCCGGGATAATTCTGGTTGCTCTTCTTTGCACTCTTTCTAGAGCAGCAATATCCTTTTTGTAACGAGGTGACCAGAATTGAACACAATATTCTAGATAAGGTCTTACTAATGCATTGTAAAGTTTTAACATTATTTCCCTTGATTTAAATTCAACACTTTTCACAATATATCCGAACATCTTGTTGGCCTTTTTTATGGCTTCCCCACATTGACTAGATGAAGACATTTCTGATTCAACATAAACTCTTAGGTCTTTTTCATAGATTCCTTCTTCAATTTCAGTGTCTCCCATATGATGTTTATAATGCACATTTTTATTGCCTGCATGCAGTACCTTACAGTTTTCTCTATTAAATGTCATTTGCCATGTGTCTGCCCAGTTCTGAATGCTGTCTAGATCATTTTGAATGACCTTTGCTGCTGCAACTGTTTTTGCCACTCCTCCTATTTTTGTGTCCTCTGCAAATAAGTTTGCTTACTATACCAGAATCTATGTCATGAATGTAGATTAGGAATAGCAGAGGACCTAATAGTGATCCCTGTGGTACACCACTGGTTACCTTGCTCCATTTTGAGGTTTCTCCTCTAATCAGTACTTTCGGTTTTCTACATGTTAACCACTCCCTAATCCATGTGCATGCATTTCCTTGAATCCCTACTGCATTCAGTTTGAGAATTCATCATTTATGCGGGACTTTGTCAAAAGCTTTCTGGAAATCTAAATAAACCATGTCATATGCTTTGCAATTATCCATTGTCTGTTGCATCCTCAAAAAAATCAAGCATGTTAGTTAGACACGATCTCCCTTTCCTAAAACCATGCTGACTGTCTCCCAGGATATTGTTACCATATAGGTAATTTTCCATTTTGGATCTTATTATAGTTTCCATAAGTTTACATATAATAGAAGTCAGGCTTATTGGTCTGTAGTTACCTGGTTCAGTTTTGTCTCCCTTTTTGTGGATTGGTATTACGTTTGTAATTTTCCAGTCTGTCGGTACAACCCCTGTGTCAAGAGACTGTTGCATGATCTTGGTTAGCGGTTTGTAAATAACTTATTTCATTTATTTGAGTACTATTGGGAGGATCTCATCATGCCCAGGGGATTTGTTTATTCCAAGTCCTTTTAACTCTTCTGCCTCTTTTATGCTAAAGTTATTTAAAACCAGATAGGAACAGGTCGACATGTGGGGCATGTTATCCGTATCCTCCTTTGTAAAAACCTGTGAAATGTAATCATTTAATATTCCACATTCCACTGTAATTAGTCTCTTCTGTACCTGAATGTGTCTTCTGTTTTCAGTTGTAACTTTGCCAGAAACGACCATTATAAAAATAACCTGTTGTAATATGTATTTATCTATCTTACTTCATATTGGTTCTGTACCATTCAATCCCAGTGGAATTTTTTTTCCACTGGGATTGAATGGTACAATGATTTGACTTTTTTACCCAGGGAGGGGGGGGGGATGCGGGAGCAGGGAGCATACAGGAGGGAGCAGAGAGGGAGGAGCAGGCAGCAGAGAGGAGGAGGGAGTATGGAGGAGGGAGCAGGGAGCATGGGGGAAAGAGGAGCAGGATAGGGAGCATCGATGAGGGAGCAATGAGGAGGGAGCATGGAACAGGGACTGATGAAATAGGGAGGATGGAGTAGGGAGCATTGAGGAAGGAGTAGGAAGAAAGGAATGATTTGAGGATGGAGCAGACAATGTCTTTATCTTTTTGTTGTTTCTGTAGCATTCAAACCTAGTGATTTTCTCAGTGATTTGACTTCTACCCATCTCTCCTCTAACTGTCCACTTCTCTTCAATCAGGTTCCTGTCAACTCACACTGGACCCAAACACAGCGCATAGAGAGCTCTGTCTGTCTGAAGGGAACAGAAAGGTGACACGGAGTAGAGAGACCCAGCCATACCCTGATCACCCAGAGAGATTTTACAGCTATCTCCAAGTGCTTTGCAGAGAGGGTCTGTCTGAGACTCGATGTTACTGGGAGATTGAGTGCAGTGGGAGAGGGAATTTTATAGGAGTCACATATAAAGGAATCAGCAAGAAAGGGGATAGTTCCTGTATCCTTGGATCCAATGACAAGTCCTGGAGTTTGGAATGCTCTGGTTCCAGTTACTATGCCTGGCACAATAACAATCACACTGCAATAACTGCCCCTCGCTCACCCAGAATAGGAGTGTATCTGGACTTTAATGCTGGCATTCTGTCATTTTATAGAGTCTCTGACACAATGACCCTCCTGCACAGATTCCAAACCACATTCACTGAGCCGCTCTATCCTGGGTTTAGGCTTTATTGTTATGATTCTACTGTGACAATCTGCCAGCTGAACTAGACTGTTTTGTGTTGTAAGAAACCCTTTGTATTGAACTCCCTGTCTGTCCTCTCCACTCCTCGGGTGAAGGGAATGTTCAATCTGACACAACTGTGGATGAAAGTTAGGGGGTAAAATGTCACCACCGCAGAAATAAGGTTAATTATTTGTTTTTACACTTGGAGCCGAGGCAGCCTCATTTTCACTGTTTAACCTCTCAGGTTAGTATTTTTGTAATTGTAAACACACAACTGTACAGCATAAAATGTTAAATATTTACTGAGTATTTATAGATTACAAACACATAAATAGCAACAAGTTGTAAACATAGTTGGCATCTCTGCACAGTGCTAGAATTCCCACAGCAAGTACTGATAAGTATATCTTAAGGTGATTGCAGCTCACTAAATAATTCCACATTGTGTACCTATATTGCACTTCCATTGGCTACATAGGTCTCAAATGTGCAGTTTTGAAAAGATTCTCAGAAAACCATGTTCTTGTTTCGAATTGGATTTTGTCTATCAAATTGATATTTGTAGACATTTATAGTACAGTGCTGTCTCGCTATAAGACTCTCGCTTATAACACACCTTGGATATAATGCTCCTACAGCATGTCCCCCAATTCCCTATACTAGTGATTCATGCAATATTTCTACAGTAAGTACAGTACCAGTGTTGTTCAAAATGTACACAACTTCTCAGTCTAACTTCTGTTTCTGTCTCTTGATACACTATCTGAACTAAAGAAAAGCTGCGCTGGCACTTATTCAGCATTTGTTTTATAACTAAATAAATATTAGGCCTATTATCTTTCCTAATGTATTTACTTTTTTGCTGCAAGAGGAGATGTGGCTTTCTCTGGAATACAAGACGCTTCAGCCCCGCTCCAGCAGCCGAACCCAGGCGAACACAGTCCCTCCACCCACTCTCCTTCTCACACTTGGTTTGCTTGTCTATCGCTTTGAACTGAACTTCTGCCCGCCGTTTAGCCAGGCTATTTATAGTTTAGAAACTGCTAATTAAATTGATCAATGAGTGGGAATGTTACCTTTTTTTTGTAAAAAAGATAGTTTTGATTACAGGGTGCTTTTATGCATGGTTAATTCACAGAATGTTATATTTTTCTGCTTCACAGTATATGAGTTATAGAGAGGGAGTTATTTTGTATTGTTATGTGTCCCATGGTGGTCCCCACCCACTCCCCCGTTTACAACGCTCTTTGGTTATAACGCTCATATTGTGTCCCCCCTGAGACCCACATTATAGTGAGGGAGCACTGTATCTATCTGAACTATTTGGGATTTAGCTACATCTAGCAAATCTATAAACCCTGGGGCTTCACACATACGTTTATATAGGCAATCAACAGGTAAAATATGCTTTTTCCTCATGTTATTTTTTTTAATTGTTTTGTTTATTTTAAAAATAATGTAATGAAATATCATCACAAGAAAGAAGACATTTCCGTGGATATCATAAATCTCAATCAATTTGCCCCCTTCATAGTAAATGCATTACATGGGCAATCTGCCCACAGTGGAAAAGCAGGAACATATTTTAACCCTGGCCTTTGGTGCCCTCTTGAGGACAATCTCTGCAGCTGCACAGAGCCTGATTTGAAGGGAATTCACTTGCCGAGGTTCCATTTGAAATGTTGGGAAATATTCACAAAACCTTAAGGACTGTTCTGAGGACTGTTTTATTAATGACTGTTGATAAAAATACAATTTTGGAGGTATAAATCAAGTTAAATCAATACATATTTATAATCAGGTTTCCTTGGTCACCACAGCACCAAAGGGACATTATGGCCCTTGTGAGAGTCCAACAAAGGGTAACTAGACTAATCCCTGGTCTTAAAGTAGGCTGAAACAACTGAACCTAGGCTGGAACAAAGAGGAATTAGGGGGCCATGACTGAAGTTTTTAAAATCTTAAAAGGAGTTGATATAGTTAACCTGAACCATTAATTTAAGCACAGAAAAGAACTGAGACTTAGGACAGGGGGAAAGTGACACTTCTTCATAGAAGAGTGGTGAGGGTATGGAATGGGTTACCTAGTCATGATGCTGAGGCAGAATCACTGGGATCCTTGAAAATCCACCTTGACAAAGTTCTGAGATCAATCAGCTACTAGGAACCGGATAAGCTTTAAGATGCGCTGAACAGTCTCCTCTCTTTTGTAAACACTTATGTTATTAAAGTCACCAAGTCTTTTGTAATAATAAACCCAGAGGTCAATGATAGGAAGACTGTCCATCACCGTTTTGTTTCAGTCTGAAGCCTTTGTTTACTTTACTGAAGTAATTAATCTTGAGTTTTCAAAGATTGTCTTTATCTTATTATTTATTTCTTAAAATAAAAGTAGATTTATTCAGCAAAATTTCTCTTGGCTCAGGCCAATGTGGCAATAATTAAGAACATGAAAACTAAGTTTTAATGGACATGTTTGTTATTTTTAGTAGCATCCAGAGTTTAGACTGAATTTATAAACTCGCTGATACGCTGGACTTGTTTAAGATGATCTGGGGTACAGGATATGTGGTTTGTGGGGTTGAGAATGAAAATCTTTCTTTCGATGTGTAATAATTTTCTATGTACAGATTTGAATTGTGTAATGGTGCATGATTACTCTGTCTGTCTCTCTCTCTCTCTCTCTCTCTCTCTCTCTCTCCATATCCGTTCAAAATTCAGACAAGTATTCAAATATTCATTCATTTGCAAAATGTAACCAAAGCGATTATATGTAACACTGTATTAAAGTAAATAAAATATCCCAGAAGAATATTATGTGAAGGTCTTAACTTTACACCACTGAATTGACTACAAAGTGAATTATGTCATACATAAGGCCCTGTGAAAATCGTAAAAACTTTCTTTAAATTCACGACAGTGTCACGGGTAAAGTATTGTATTTTGCGGAATGTGCACAGAACTATTTTATCAATTATGTGTACAGATTATTATTTTTCTATCATCAAATATAGACATAAATGCACTGACATCATCAAAATCAACATCAGTTATTCAAGCACTTTACAATAGCTTGTGAAACAGTGTTTTAATTAACAGCCTGTAGGTAAAGTGTACCTGCAAGTACAGCTTTCAGTTCTAGTATGTCAGATACATGCTCACCATTTATGTCTTACAAAACAAATACAATGTGTAACCCATACTGTGATCTTGGGCATCAGTCGACTCGTCAGTGACCACTGACAAGCAACCAGACTGTTTTACCAATTCCATAATCTCCTGCTTGTGATACTCGGCAACTTTAGATAAGTATTCATGTCTCTGGACTGATGAAGGAATCACTCCACCATTTGCTACACTCAGTCTGAAGAATTTACATAACTTTTGGTTGTCCAATATTTCAAGAGGAATATTTGCGCAAACAAACACCTCTGTCAGGTCAGAATGTAATGCGTTTAGTGCTTCACAGTTTTCATTACTATGGTGTTTGTGAAGCTGTTCTGGAAAAATCTATCAAATCCAGTTTCAATCACAGCATGTTTACATGTCCCCAGCATTAAGTCCAGTTAACTTGGATCAAACTAATATGCTGCAGTACAAAACTTAGCCTAGTTGTTTGGAGTGTGCAGGTGCACATGGAGAGAACAGGACACATCTTCAGCCTTTTAACTGTCGGATTATTCTTAATTATTGTATCTGGATTTTGCTTTTAAACCCGGAATAATTCTGGTCGCTCTTCTTTGCACTCTTTCTAGAGCAGCAATATCCTTTTTGTAATGAGATGACCACAATATTCTAGGTGAGGACTTACTAATGCATTGTAAAGTTTTAACATTACTTCCATTGATTTAAATTCAACACTTTTCACAATATATCCGAGCATCTTGTTGGCCTTTTTTATAGCTTCCACACATTGTCTAGATGAAGACATTTTGGAGTCAACACAAACTCCTAGGTCTTTTTCATAGATTCCTTCTTCAATTTCAGTATCTCCAATATGGTATTTATAATGCACATTTTTATTGCCTGCGTGCAGTACTTTACACTTTTCTCTATTAAATGTCATTTGCCTGCCCAATTCTGAATACTGTCTAGATCATTTTGAATGACTATTGCTGCTGCAACAGTGTTTGCCACTCCTCCTATTTTTGTGTTGTCTGCAAATTTAACAAGTTTGCTTACTATACCAGAATCGAAATCATTACAGTGGTAATGGTCAGTGGTCAACATACAGTGGTATGAAGAAGTATTCACCCCCCCTGTAAATTAGACTTTACATGTAGAATGTAGACAAACTACTCCACATTGATAAACTTAAAAAATGCTTATAGAATATAAATAAGTAAGACTTACAGAGAAAAACAGATTAATCTCAGTTGCATAAGTATTCAACCCCTTTGCTATTGCAGCCCTAAAATCAGCTCAGGTGCAAATTATTTGTTTGAAAGGTCACAAAATTAGTGAAATGGTTTCAGCCTGTGTGTGTACTCAAAATGGTTTAACTTGTAGATAATTTCCCTCAGGTATATGAAGACTTTCAAGCTGCAACTCACATAGTGATCCAAAAAAGCAACCATGAAGACCAATGAGCTTTCGAAACAAGTAAGGGATAAAGTAGTATAGGCACAGAGCAGGAGAAGGGTACAAGGACATTTGATTATCCCTCTCAACACAGTGAAGTCCATAATTAAGAAGTGGAAGATGCATCATACCACCCAGACACTACCCAGATCAGGCCGCCCTCCCAAACTGAGCAGCTGGGCAAGCAGGAAACTGATTTGGGATGTCACTCTGAAGCCAAAAATGACCTTGAGAGATCTACAAAGTTTTGTGTATGAGATGGGAGTCAGTGTTCATACATCAACAATAAGCCGGTCCCTACACAAAGCTGGCCTGTATGGATGGGTGGCAAGAAAGAAGCCATTACTCAGAAAGCCTCATCTTAAAGTATGTATGGCGTTTGCAAAAAAGCATGTAGATGATACTGCAGACATGTGGAAAAAGTTTTTACGGTCAGACGAAAATTGAACTTTTCGGTCTAAATACAGAGCATTACGTCTGGCGCAAGCCCAACACTGCACATCACCCAGTCAACAGCATCCCAACTGTCAAGCATGGTGGTTGCAGCATCATCGTATGGGGATGCTTCTCTTCAGCAGGGACTGGGAAGCTTGTCAGGATAGCTGGGAGAATGGATGGTGCAAAATACAGGCAAATCCTTGAGGAAAACCTGTCTGAGTCAGCCAAGACTCTGAAACTGGGGAGGAAATTCACAAAGGTATAGACAATGTCGACCCTGGGGACTTCTTTGACCTGAAAAAAGAAACAAGGACCAAGGGTCACAAATGGAGGTTAGATAAAGGGGCATTCAGAACAGAAAATAGAAGGCACTTTTTTACACAGAGAATTATGAGGGTCTGGAACCAACTCCCCAGTAATGTTGTTGAAGCTGACACCCTGGGATCCTTCAAGAAGCTGCTTGATGAGATTCTGGGATCAATAAGCTACTAACAACCAAACGAGCAAGATGGGCTGAATGGCCTCCTCTCGTTTGTAAACTTTCTTATGTTCTTATGTTCTTATTTCAGTAGGACAATGACCCAAAGCACAAAGCCAAAGCCACACTGGAGTGGTTGAACAAGAACAGAATTAATGTTCTTGAGTGGCCCAGTCAAAGTCCTGACTTAAATCCATGGCGAGACTTGAAGATTGCTGTCCATCGATGATCCCCAACAAACTTAACAGAAATGGAGCAACTTTCCTGTGAAGACTAGGCAAAAATATATTTGCTTATGATTGTAAGTCGCCCTGGATAAGGGTGTCTGCTAAGAAATAAAAAATAAATAAATAAATTTCACCATCCTACTGTGCAAAGCTAGTTGAGACCTATCTAAAAAGACTCATAGCAGTAATTGCTATATTAGCAATAAGAGCCATTACTGTAAAGATTTATAATACATAGAAGAACACATTCATTTATATTTACTACCTGAGCTCATGTGCAGAAGACAGTAGATGACCGTCGCTGATCAGTAACTTTAGGTCCCGACTTCAGAAGCAGGCCTCGGTTCATATTTTTCACGCTCCACACTGAAGCTAAACTGTAATTATTACGAGCATACAAACCGCAAGTTCTGCTAATTGGCTTTCTAGACAACAACAATGCTAAACTGTCCTTACCAGAGTAAAACTGTCCTTCACCTTCACCTTCACCTTCACCTTCAATCACATGCGAGCTGACGCAACACAAAGAGGCTCTGATAACCTGCTCCTCGCTCTGCATGAAACACATACCGTATCCACACACTACACCACCGGCACGCCAAGTCTCCCTCCGCCTCTCTGCTCAGCGCTCTCATATAACCTCGGAATGCAAATACGGTATCCTAAAACACAAGTACCGTGACTGGACAGAACAAACATTGAACTGCCAATGAGAGAAGAGATTAAGAACCAATCAGCCTATTGCAAAAGCAATCCGCTGATATGAAGGAAATAACTGGACAAGTAGTTGTGTCGGCTGTGTTTCCTTTAAACCACTAACCTTAAACATAACTACAGGACGGGATTACAGTTTACCGCACGCCACCCGAGTGCTTTAGAGACGCGGTCTCAAATGCAGGTACGTTACAAGTAGTTTCAATTAAACATGTGTGTTTCAGGCAAAAACAGGACATAAAGCAGACATCACGTTTTTTTTCTTTTAAATCCCTGCCTAATTTTCATAAAGAAATTGCATCGTTGAGCTTGACTTGTGCCTTTGTTTTAACTGAGCAGAACTGAAAACTGTCAAATTTAACTTCGATCCACATAACAGAAAATAGCATCACAGCATTAAATAAAAACAAAATGTTCATCACTAAAGATAACATTCCCCTTGCAAGCAGGGCCAGTGTTGGATTGTGACTCGCTTCTCAAATTTGAAGCAGCACTTTGACTTTAGCTGGTAGAGATCACTATTTGGCAGCTTGGGTACTTGGCCGCCTCAGGGAAGGCAGCATTAAATCTGCTTAGAAATGTATTCCATGCAGTTGTGTGCTGCAGAATTGCTGTGGAATCCTTTCCAACATCCTCCACAGTTTCAATAACATCTTTAAACACTCTATGAAATAGGTGTTTGCTCCATTATATAATTTTGCACATGACTACTGGCCATGATTGCCTTTATATGGATGTATTGAGAAATTAAACTTTGATAGGCTATACCCGAAATATGTAATTAACATTTCTGATTCGATTTACACCTTTTATAGTCTGCAATACACCTTTGGTCCAAAAAACAAATGTATTTGTTTTGTGTGTGAATTAAATAATGATGTAACTTGTGGGACACTAGGACCCAGTTAGGATTTTTCAAGCTCCAACAACCTATTTCCTTACTGCTTTTAAATAGTGTTCTTGTTCACTCGTTAGTTACCTGTGAAATCACAGTTGTTTTAAGTGTTATTTTAGAGCTGTGGTTTGTTTTGTGGTAACATAAAGAATATTAAACCTGTGGCTTCTTTGAATCACTTTCTTTTGTCCTATATTGTCTGAAATGTAATCAAAAAAGGAAAGTCTTAACTAGTGTTGTGTTATTGGCTAGTGTGTTTTAAGGCTTGTGATATTTTATAATACTAACTGATTTATTGTGTTTATTATTAGTTACTCAAGACCCACGTTAAGTGGGGCGGACTGGTGCGGAGCTGGCTTGGCCACTTTTATTGCTGCTCTGCCTCCTGGGGGTCTGCTTCTGGGCTTGTGTGACCTGGTGTGTTATTTTGGGGTTGGGGAGGTTTGCTCTTTTCCGTATTCACTATTGCATGTGTCACTTGTGTGAGTTTTATTTCATTGGTTATTTCACTTTTTATTTTGATTGCACTGAGCACTTGTTCTTTATATTGTTTACCACAGGTGTCACTGGTGCTGATCTGGAGTCCCGGTGGGCAGAATAGCTTGGGGTGGTTTGTTCACAAGTTTAGCTTTGATGTGTTTCTCCCTTAGGTGGTGAACTTGAATACAGTCTGCCTCGTTCTTGACACCTGTGTAAAAATCATCAGTCATACTAAAACTGATTTAAAAATAATCACATTTTTAAACGGAATAGTGTTCACTGTTTATTTAACAGTGTATAACCTGTTGAGAAAAAAAAGGTTTAAGATGGCTCTCCCACCCCCATACTTCATTACTCTTAACTATTATATATAAGAAGTTAAAACACCTTTTTTTGCTCTCCCTTTAATTTCTGCTTTGTTGTGAGATGATGCAAGGTGCTCCATGTGTGTTATAACAGCAGCAAATTGTCCCACATCAGTTATGTTTGCCTCATTACTGTGCAGCAGCACATCCAGAGCTCGCCTGACATGAGGCATCCAGCTAGTTCCCTTTACCCGTGCGGGATTATGCACAGCCTGGACACCAAGTTCTGTAGCCACAGACTTCAACTCTCTGCAACTCCTGCAAGAAAAGTGATATGTCTTGTATATGAAGTCTATCATTTTAATAACGGCTGTAGCAAAATGACATTTTTAAGCTTTCAGATACTGCCAATTTGAGCCTGTGAGGCAAACACCAAACATCTACTATGTGTCTGGCTTTTTGAATTTAGCTTGTACACCTGTCTTCAATCCCATGTTCACACATGACATCTGCATAGAATGCCACCATTTCTTCCATGACATTAATGGTAGGATATCTACATCATCAGATGGAAGGAAACAGATGGATCACATTAGTTTACAGTAATAAAAGCTATGTCTTAGTTGGTGCTTATCTTGGCGAGAGCTGAGTCCAATATCCGCATGAAGTTTTAACATCTACTCTCATGTAATGGAAATCAGTGACAAAAAAGCCTCTTCTATGAAACTAAAAATGCCATCCGCATTGGCATGCATTAGCTTCCAGTCCAACACATTTGTTTACAGCTTGTCCATCAGCATTAACAAATCTTGCACACACCACTTCATTCTCAGTAATGCCCTTGTCCGTGCCCCCACCAGCCAGTACAGTCTTCAGTGTCCAATTCCAGTGATTCTGCTGTTGTTTAAATAAACTCTGCATGTTTCACATCAGACATGTAGTTCATGCTGATAGATACCCTGTTTTCTTCAGCCACAGTACAAATTTAGTAAATGGCTCTTCATTTCTGGCTATTGTGTAGGCTGTTTTCGTGCAGCTCTGTGCTTATTGCTGTTATCTTTGTCAAGAGTATCTTTTTTAAAACGTAGTGCAGCCGGTAAGCATACAGGATTTCCCAGCGATCTTTTCTCCAGCGGATATGCACAGGTTGCATTGGAGAACATGGCCATCAGATCGTTCCTATTTTTTCAGCCAGCTGTAAGTTTGAAACCAGTGGTTTTGTATCTTTCAGATTGCTGTTTTGGATTCGGCTGGCCAGACATTTGATTGACTTTCTAAAAAATTAATCTCCACCTATTGTCACAAATGTATCTCTTTGCTATGGCTAACTCAAACCTTCTCTTCCCAGTTTCACTGCAATAAAAGTGTTGCACAACTTAAATTTACCAACAACCATCTCTTTGCAACCTGGCAGACGTTCTCATGGTGAGACTTGACTATTAAACTTGCACAGTTTTGAAGGATAGCGAATGTTTTTCTAATAACACAACATATTGAAGGTTAAACTTTTTTGCTTTTTTGGGGGGGTTAATTAACAAGTAATAGATATTTACAAAATATAGTGAACATTTTATTTTTGGGATAGTGTTTGAAATGTTTTATAAAAATAAGAGACTGGGTAAAGGAAAGACACGCTTTGTATGATATTATAATTTAATAAACATACTTGCACTGATTTGATAAGAAAGCAGAGTATAGTAACGTAAGAAACGTAATTGCCACCAAAAAAGTTAAGAAAACATATCATCGCGGTATGTATTAGCTCCAGCTGAAGTGCTGCTCCAATGTGTTGCATAGAACCACCAAGTTGCATACCAGTGGCCCCTAGTGATCAGGTCAGTGGTATTTATTATTTATTTCTTAGCAGACACCCTTATCCAGGGCGACTTACAATTGTTACAAGATATCACATTATTTTTTACATAAAATTACCCATTTATACAGTTGGGTTTTTACTGGAGCAATTTAGATAAAGTACCTTGCTCAAGGGTACAGCAGCAGTGTCCCCCACCTGGGATTGAACCCACGACCCTCCAGTCAAGAGTCCAGCGCCCTAACCACTACTCCACACTACTGACCACAATGTATTACATCTAACTATAAACATGGGGTTTAAGAGAGTTCCTGGGGAATAAACCCTATCCAGCCTCTGTTTTTTATTCCCTAGAATTTTAGGGTTAAGACATTATTTAATATATATATATATATATATATATATATATATATATATATATATATATATATATATATATATATATATATATCAAAGACATTAAAAAATGATATTGCAAAAAAGTCTACCGGAAGCCATGATAGTAGTACAGTAGTATTTCATGTTAAATTCTCAGTTTTCAATTTTTTGTCAGTATATTGAAACCTACAAAGAGGTGTGTAATTCAATATGTTAACGTAACATAATTCAGCAGGCTTCATTCAACTTTATGAAACAAAATTAGCTAATTCTACAGGATGATGCAAAACTTTTAGCCATAGCTGTATGTATGTATGTATGTACGTATGTATGTGTGTGTGTGTTTATCTATGTATGTGTGTGTGTGTATGCAAGTATATATTTATTTATGTATGTCTGACATACGATTAAGAACATCTATATTAAACTGGGAGTTGAGGGACCAGGTAAAAGTTGTTAAAGGATCTTCTCACATATAATTAGTTTCCAAACTGACCTATTTCGGTTTGTCTGGAAACACAATCTGAAAACCTTTTAAATTCCCGTCACACTTCAGTGAAAAAGAGCTCAGCTCTTGAGTTATTACTGCAAAAGAAGAAGTGTCATTGAAAGCAAAAGAGAAACACACTTAGAAGAGCTGGTTTGATTTTGCTTTGCAAGGTCTGTAGAATTCTTATTTTAAAATGTCATGTATTTAATTTGGGGTATAATTAATGTACAGAGTGCCATTAACAACACTACTGCTGTGATATGACAGCCTTCCTGAAATGGTTGTGTGTAATCTGTTAAACTAATTGTTTTTAAATACATGCAATTATCATGTTTGCCAACAATCCTGTTCAGTCTGTCGATTCATTTGAATGAGATATGGAATTATGTAACAGCAAAGACGACAGCGTTACATGCCGGTATTATACTGTTTTTGTCAGGGTACAATATAAAAGTACTTTTTTTTTCTTTCTTTTAATTGTTACTGGAATAAAATATCCAGGTTTTCTTTTTTTTAAGCAGTTAATCACTATTATATTATTTGCACATGTGACTTTGATTTGTATTTTTTGAATAGATTATTTTTTTTTTTTTTTGTTATTGCACGCAAATTGAGAATGCTGTTCCCTGGACTAGAGCTTATTGATAATTGAAATTATAATTGTTTTATCCCTAATTACCTGCACCTGAAGCTCCTTGTGAGCGAGGCCGTCTCCATTTTAAAAAGCGCACTCTGGAACATTAGGGAGAGCAATGACTGACGGATACAAGCAGTAGCAGTAGTCGTAGTAGCAGCAAAATTAACCGAAAGAGAACACATTCTCTTCGTGATGTTATCATATGTGCACAGACCACGAGAGAACTCAGAGAAAGATAAAATGAGCAAACAGCTCAGTTTCTGCTAAACCTGTTTATCAAAACCCAACTTCTTGGGGCTATAGAGCTTCCTGGTATTCAGAAACACAGGTACATTTTGTTTCTTGTGAAGCCCATCCCTGTTTCAACAGAAATAGCAAAAGCACATATTCAATCCAACCAGTTTGTTTGCATGATATGACACATGTTGTTTTCACTAGAAATTATTTTTTACAAAAGAATGAGTTTTATTTGCAGGTACAGGGCACAGCCATGGGTGCTTCTTCTGCCCCTGATTAAGCAGATCTTTTAATGGGATTTTCAGAACATCACCATGTTTACTTGCAACAAGCCCCTGGATAAGGGCATCTGTTAATAAATAAATAAATAAATAAATAAATAAATAAATAATAATAATAATATATTAACAACATCTTTTTCATTTGGTCTGGTGCATGTTTTGAATTAGACACTTTTGTGGATTATCTCAATGCTTTTCTAAATCTGGCTTTAATCTAACCCCCTCTCAGAGCTTTATAGACTCCTGCAAGTCAGAAACACAGGTAAGTTTCACTTGTTGTGAAATCATCAGTCTCTCTGTCTCACTGCACTAAGAATGGCCACAAACTTGTGGTCAATATTCACCTGCTATAGCACTGTCAATAAGGTGTACACCATAGGAATGATTCACCTGTCATAGCACTGTCAATAGCGTGTAGGGCCACTATGGGACTGATTCACCCACCACAGCACTGTCAATACAGTGTACACCATAGGACTGATTCACCTGTCATAGCACTGTCAATAGCGTTTAGGGTTACTATGACACTGATTCACCTGCTATAGCACTGTCAATAGGGTGTATGACATCAGTAAATAAACTTATTTAGATTTCCTGAAAGCTTTTGACAAAGTCCCGCATAAAAGATTAATTCTCAAACTGAACACAGCAGGGATTCAAGGAAATGCATGCACATGGATTAGGGAGTGGTTAACATGTAGAAAACAGAAAGTACTCATTCGAGGAGAAACCTCAAAATGGAGCGAGGTAACCAGTGGTCTACCACAGGGATCAGTATTAGGTCCTCTTCTATTCCTAATCTACATTAATGATTTAGATTCTGGTATAGTAAGCAAACTTGTTAAATTTGCAGATGACACAAAAATAGGAGGAGTTGCAAACACTGTTGAAGCAGCAAAGGTCATTCAAAATGATTAAGGCAGCACTCAGAACTGGGCAGACACATGGCAAATGACATTTAATAGAAAAGTGTAAAGTACTGCATGCAGGCAATAAAAATGTGTATTATAAATATCATATGGGAGATTGTGAAATTGAAGAAGGAATCTATGAAAAAGACCTAGGAGTTTATGTTGTCTCGGAAATGTCTTCATCTAGACAATGTGTGGAAGCTATAAAAAAGGCCAACAAGATGCTCGGATATATTGTGAGAAGTGTTGAATTTAAATCAAGGGAAGTAATGTTAAAACTTTACAATGCTTTAGTAAGACATCATCTAGAATATTGTGTTCAGTTCTGGTCACCTTGTTACAAAAAGGATATTGCTGCTCTAGAAAGAGTGCAAAGAAGAGCGACCAGAATTATCCCGGGTTTAAAAGGCATGTCGTATGCAGACAGGCTAAAAGAATTGAATCTATTCAGTCTTGAACAAAGAAGACATGGGAGACAGAAGTGTGTTTGACAACACCGCACAGGTGCCCAGTTTTATTTATTATTTGCAAGTGCTTTAAGTTAGACCGCAGAGGGCCCTGTTGTCAGTGGCCTGAATACCAGCGATGGTAGACAGGACCACAGAAATACCCACAGGTAAACAGATCCGCTGATGCACTAACAGGTTCTCTCAAATAATAATAATAACAAAAAGAGAAAATAAAACACAGTAATAAAACTACAAAAAAAGGTGCTGCTTACGCAGTGCCCCCACTGCCGCTAAGCCGGCCAGCTCGGGTTTCTGTCCTACGCTGTTATGCACTATACACTGGGGTGGCCAAGGTTCCCCTTCTATTTATACACGTTCCCTTGGATAAGTAACAATTTATTTTGTATATTATTTTGTTTCACTAGGCTGGCTGTCTTCCTCAGCCGTGCTTGCCTATTTTGGTCACTCGCTCCAACCACTGGCATTCCTGCCTGGTCTATGTTTACACTGGACTTCTTGGCCAGCATCTCTGTGTATTCCCAATCATGGCCACCCGAATGCATAACCAAGCGCAGTACTTATGGACCGAGCAATCCCCCAATGCCCGCCTCTCAGCCCCTCAGAGAGAGGGAAAGCCAACACACCCTCTTCCCCACCTCTCCGTGTCATCGCCATGACTGACAAGCGGATCTACGAGGCTGTTGCCCTTTTCCTGTAGAACCACGCATGCACCAGACAGTCAGCACAGACCTCCCCCGTTACAGCAGGTCATTTTGAATGTACTGAAATAGCATTCTATATTAAACTGGAAACAGTGCTCACTAATCAAAGTGCTGATACTTGAGGACAAAGACATTCTACTGAACAGAACAGCAAATCTGCACAATCTAATCCTGTTTGTATTGTATAGAAGGCTGAGATCTCTTGCTATAGAAATGTAGTCATATTGTATAATAATATATGCAGTCTAAACATGCCCAATGCTTCCTTGAATCGCAGGTCCTTTCACAGAGGAACATGTTGTAATGTTATAAAGAAGCTCACACTCCAACCACGAATCAGAGTCATTTTAAGAATCACAAATTGTATTTTAAGACGATGGTTACGTTCTTTTAAATGTTACACTATTTCCCTTTCCCAAAGCACGATTGATTTGAAGATCTTGTTGTGTTGTTCAGATCCTTCATGGCCCAGCTTCTCAGCACCTTTCAGACATGTTGTCTGAATATGTTCCAGCCCGTTCTCTACACTCTTCTACTGCAGGGCTGCTGACCATCCTGAAGGCTGGGCTCCACACTGTGGGAGGCAGGGAGGGCATTCAGGTACCGCGCTCCCTATTTATGTGTTTCTCTGACTAAACATATCAGGCCTATGGGAAGTAATGCCCACAACTGAATGAAGATGTGACCAATCGATATGCGTAAATTTCATGATAAAAACTAAGAAGCCGCAAAGTTGATTGCAACACTAGTTATTATTATTATTATTATTATTATTATTATTATTATTATTATTATTATTATTATTACATGTACAGTGCTTTAAGGTGTTTCACAGAAGGATCTTTATAGATCAATATTGTATTGTATTATTGTATTGCTCCCTAATCTTTGAAATCGTATATCCCTGTTAACCCATTCCAGCATTACTGCACTGCTCCTAGATTCACTCAAGCTTGATGTGCTGGTAGTCTTTCCAGCTGAGATTCTGGTCGAGTGTCTTAAACACAGAACAACACACAGTGTGGAATGCATGGCTTGTGTGCACAGAAACCAGAGAGCTGAGCAGGAGAGATCTCAGGAACTAATACATTCTTGACACGTAACTCTGTTTCTGCTCAACCTGTTTATCAAAACCTGGCATCAGTCCAAAACCTCACCTCTTGGAGCTTTAAACAGTTCTATTTGTTGAGAAATAGCCAGTCTGTCTGTCTCACTGCAGCAGAAATGGCAGAAGCAAATATTCTGGTAGGGGAGGAGCAGTTTAGCTGTCCAGTGTGTCTGGAGATATTGAAGGACCCAGTCACTACAGCATGTGGACACTGTTACTGTATGGGATGTATTAAGAACTACTGGGATCAGACTGATCATACAGGTGTCTACAGCTGCCCCCAGTGCAGAGAGACCTTTACCCCAAGGCCTGTTCTGCGCAGAAACACCATGCTGGCTGAAGTTGTGGAGAAATTAAAGCAGACAGGACTCAATCCTCCTCCTGCTCAAAGTTATGCTGGACCTGGAGATGTGCCGTGTGATTTCTGCACTGGAAGAAAGTTCAAAGCTGTGAAATCCTGTTTGACGTGCCTGGCCTCTTACTGTGAAACACACGTCAAGCCACACTATGAGGGGACTGCTTTCAAGAGGCACAAGCTGATCAATGCAATTGGAAATCTGGAGCAGAAGCTTTGTGCTGAACACCAAAAGGTTTTGGAGGTCTTCTGTAGAACGGATCAGACGTGTATTTGCTTGTTGTGTTCAGATCAGGAACACAAGAGTCATGATACAGTCTCAGCTGAGACAGAAAGGACTGGAAAACAGGCAAGGGTTTGAACTATTTCTTTTATAGCTATCTTAGAAGATAAGAGTCCCCAGTTATATTTATCATGTCTCTTTACTAGGTTATACAGTTTCACATTAGCATGTATGAAGTCGCCAATGATAAATTTGACTGAAACTCCTGGGCAAAAAACCCCTCGAAGCTCTGGCATTGTAAATGTGCTCAGATGCATTCTGACCCATTTTAGACCACTTTCAGAAGGAAATGTGAATTTGACTTATAGAAAAATAAATTACTTGTCATTTTACCAGATGGATCAACCGATAAATTACACATGAGGCTAGTTAACAAACATAGTTTTTGTTTTTTAAATATTATTCATCAGACCTTTTACATGTATCCCCATTTCACATAATATTCATTTTATAAAACCTCAGCTGCAAAAATAATATCCAATCTCTGCTTAACTCAATCAGATGTGGTAAATACAGGGTGCATACAGTTTTTCTGTTACAAACTTCTCAAGACCTTCAAGAACCATTTTGACAATTTTCAAAGACCTAATTTAAGGAGTTTGACATAATTCTCAACATTGATAATGAATAACCAACTGTAAAAATAAAGCATTTGCATTAACAATTTATCTTAACTGTATACGCAATTTTCAAGCACAGATAAGCTCTGGACTAGTAAACTTTCTTATTCAGTAACACTGAGTCAGTTCTGGTACCTATAGGAGAGTGTTTCATTCTAAAGCAGTACAACAATTCAGTGCTTTAATCAAATGTCAGAAGCAGTAGTCCCGTATTAATGAATCTCAATCACAGGTGCCTAACTTTGTTAAAAAGTGGGGGGCACACTGAAGGACTAACTGCTGAGCATAGAAAAGCAAATGTATTACTATTCTTTTTTTTGTTTGTTTTTTTACAATTAAGAAACTCTAAGAAACCAAGCAAACTTTGCTGTTTCAGTAATTGCAAGCCGACAGATTTGGGCAGGTGTTTTAGCATAAAATGTTCAATATGTACTTACTGAGCATGCATTAGCAAGGAACATCAAATGGCACAACCAGTACCAATGGCATCTCTGCACAACGCTACACCTAGAATTCCCACATGTAGTTTATTAAGGAAAGTGTTAAACAAAGAAAAGCAAGTACTGTTATTTTGAAGGTAATGATTCCCCAAGTAAGGCAGTTTAAATACTTGCCATGTCAGAAGCATTGGTTTACTATATATATATATATATATATAAAAAGACTTCATTCTGAAGCAAATGCAAATATCTTTTGTTTTTGCTGAATAAAAGAATTTAAACAGCATATATTTAACAGTGTAAACTTAGCCGCAGGAAGGACCAGTCAAGATTTGTTTCTTGTTTTTTATCATTAAAGAGGTCTTATTCCTCTAAGAAATGGTGTCTTTGCCTTTGTGCTTGCTTCCAAATATGGTCCATTGAGTCCAAAGTTTGCCTGTAATAAAATAACTTAAAACAATCATGTAACTGCTGCTACTACAACCAAGTAATTTCTTGCTAGTTTTAAAATATTTATATTTTTTACTTTAAATATTGGCACAAGTTTTGACTTTCAGGTACACTGTTTTATACCTTCAACAAAGGCCGACAGTGTGCAGAACGACATTAGAGAGTATAAGCAAAAATGTTTCAATTACCCTACGATATCAGGTACATGCCTTTTGACGCCTAGGTAGAGTGACCACATTTGGGCTTGAATTTGACCACTTTGTGTTTAGCGCTTGTAGTTTGGCAACCTTAAATCAGAAGTTAAAACCCAATATATCTATAGAAAGGCCTTTAGTAGCTGTTTCCAATGATATAATGGATTTATTTGTGAAATGTATTATATGTTTTTTATATAAACTGCACCGCCCAAAAAATTATTGAAAAATGTATAATAATAAATAATATTTTTTAAAACTGCCAATTTCGACCCCTTTCCAAGTTAAATATAAAAACTATCAGTTATTATGACAGATGCAAAAATTTGAGGATTTCAAATGTAAAATCACATTTCAAATATCTTCTACTATTGAGGAGCAACAAGCTTTTGTCCGAGCCATGGTCTGTATGCCAAAATTCCCCAAAATGTCCCTATAATCAGAACTGTCAGCTATTTTATTAGTCCAGACTAAGCAAAATATCACAAAGTACATTGCCAAATCTTATGTAAAACCTTTTATCATGGTAATGTATGAAAAAAGCAAGGGAAAATGAAGTTGTTACTATTAGAAGGAGTTTTTATTTAAAATCACACACACACACACACACATTACAAAATCCTTCTGCTGCTGTATTTTTTGACTATGTATTTGTGCTGCGATGTTTATTAGCATCCGGAGAGTGCCAAATTTGGAAGCAAGGCCGTTTGCGAATCACACAGAACTGTTTCCCGTTGCATTCTGGAGTGAAACATGCAACACACGTCTTATGTTCTATTTTCTATTTTCAGTAACAAAGCCAGCAGTTCTTATGCTTCTCTAGGTAGTCAGGAACGTGTAACGTATGGGACGATGAGGGAGGCTGACTTCATTTGGCTGTTGGCTTGTATAGTGGGTACGTCGTCATCTATACCTATTCCCGCAAGCTGCCGGCAAAGAGTTTCTCTAAAATGAAGATGAGAATATTTTCTACATCTTTCAAAACTGGCTGTTCCCTCATTTTTTGCGCGACTCTTAGAGAAAGAAACTGTTGGTGACCGCTACGTCAATGAAGTGGAAAAAAACAACATTTTCCACCATTTCATGGATTTAAGGGGAATGTGGTAGGTACCAATTCTCTGGTCAGATTTGTCTACACCGCCAATTGACTATAGTCGTGAATGGTGGCAGGCTGCCGCATCACTGTTCGAGTCCAACACACCTTGGTTCTTAACAGCCTTTCTACAGTGCTCGATTCATGGCAGTATGAAATGATGACAAACAAGTAATGGCTTGAGTATCCCTCCACTGAATTGCTAAAATGTTCCCTTCCTCGATGTGACACCATCTCATATCCCCACGATTACTCCGATGTTCCCACTGTTTACAGTCCCTCAGAATAGCGGGGAAATTTATGCGATTTGTGTGGCAAATGCCACAAGAATTACAACCAAGCCTTTTTAATTCTATCAGCAAATTTGGTGACATGTAATAATTATCAAACCATACATTATAGCCTGGATGGACAAGTGGCTGGACCAATTCTAAGACTACCTTTTTCGCTAAGCCAGTTACCCTACCGTTGCAACTGCCAGTGTAAATGTCAAAATCAGTTGTGTAACCATTGTCTGACACTGCTAGAACCCACAATCTGAACCCCCACCGAATTGTTTTATCTTTCATAAACTGTCTAAAACCTGATCGTGACTTAGACCTAACCATACGCTCATCGGCAGTTACATTTTGGTTTGGCTGATAAAGTTTAAAACATGTGGTTTTTAGGCGATCGAGGAGGTAGCACAGTTTGTGTAACCGATCAGTGTTATTTTCATGTACCGCAGCAATTATCGCCTTGAATCGGTCGCGTGTCATGAACGACCTAGCCCAGTGGTACTCAATTACAATGAAATGTCCAAACCTTGGGGGGCCACGGGGCACTCAAGATGTGCGTAGTGGTGGGGTGTGGTTTAAATGGTCATGAAAATCTGATTATCCAATCACACTTTACATACAGTAACAAAACGTTTCAACACTGCACTTGCACCAATCAGCTAATACATCTCAGTAATAACTACTTAAAATGATGCAATGTTTGATCACCATTAATAATAAAAATATTAAGCAAATATAATTTCCTGACCAGTATTCAAACGACATCTTGCAAACAAATAATTATACAAATCTCACTGTAATGCTATTAAAACAGCATGTTATTCATTTTAATTCCATTAAAACTAGAAAATGTTCTGACAATTACTGCGCAGCAAGCATTCAAGTTAACTAACGCAAGCTCTTCTGTTGTAGAAGCATCTTACTAAGCGCCTGATTCAAAGTGTAGCACGATGTCTAAATATGCATGTTCTAGCTCCAGTGTGTTTAAATGTAAATGAAAAGTTTCTAAATTAAATACATGGCATGACAGCAAACAGAGGGGGAAATAAACTTAAGTGCATATCCACCGTGCCATCTTTGAGAGGCGTGCCGCAGGTACATTTCTTACTGTTGCCAAACAGGTTTTTTTTAAGCCTAAATAAAAGATCTAGGCTCGGTTTCTTCGGCCAACTTCCTGTGACTGAACACTTACTGGTGGCCGCATTGCTAATTTTCCTAACAATACTTAGTTTATCATATGCAAAATATAGACATATGCACTTAAGTTTTTTTCCTGTATTTCTATAATAAAACCAAAGTGTTTCTCATTTTAAAACATACAGCAGCCCCGCTCAGCTTTCCAAGACTTTCTACAATAAACTGGAGACAAACATCTGGTGCTTTGGAAGATTTAAAAAAAAAAAAAAAAAAAAAAATGTTATTGCTCTGACAACAGGTCAAACGTAACAGGTAATCAGTCATATAACATAATACAATACCTAAGCTAAAGTACATTACTAACGTATTTAAGTTAAATTAATACAAAAACTACTTTCACTTTCATGTTCCAATCAAATGCTGCACAATTCCCAGCTAAATCTTACACAATTAAAGCAATTTCCAATACTATTTATCCTAAAATAATATGTAAAACTGTAATATTCCACAATAGGCTGTGAAGGGTTTAATGTAGCTCCACTGAATTAACTATAAAGCAGAGGATGTCAAACTTAAAATTATACACTTTTCACGTGTGTATTTAAGTAGACATTGCTTTTTTCATTTCTTTTTTTCATCCCTGCCATTATAGTTTCTTCGCAATAAACAAAGTGGTAAATGACACATTTTCATGAAGTAATAGCTTTTTTTTAAAGCTGTGCATGCAAGTGAAAACTGTCAAATTTAACTTAAATAAACTCTTCAAAAAATATACAGTATGTGGAAAAGGGAGCGTTGTACAAAGAAAAAAAAACACCATTTTGGTTTTCGTTTATTACTCTCCTCATAACAGAAAATAGGATCACAACAAAACAAAACGTTGATCACTATATGTAGCATGTACCTTGTTAGTTTGGCCGGTGTCTGGAAGGCGTGAAGCACTTTCAAGTGATGTGCATTACCTGCAGCTGTATCCCTCGATTCTGACTCGCTTGCCAAATCTGAAGCATCACTTTGTTGTTGTTGGTTTTTATGTTAATCCCACACTTCACTTGCCATTTTAGACACAGACGTGGATTTTTGGCTTCGTATTAATGTACAGCAATGTTTGTAAGAATATTCAGATAGTTTCACCGCACTGAAGAAAATAATATTACTTCCAATGTTTTCATATTGCACGAAGCCTTCTCTCACTGCTCAACCAATGAGGCACTAAAACTAAGCAAATGGGCAGAGATTTGTGACGCATGCCAAAGTGATAGCTCATTAGAAATAAAGCTTGGCCAATCAGCTGACTTGTTCTTGTATTAGGCTGCCAAAAAACACTTGTTAGGGGAATCATATACCCTGTAGATTACGGTGATTTTATAATCTTGCGTATCAGCAATTTCAGCTTTTGTAATGAAGGACAGCTGACGCTTGATGGGCCAAAAGAAAGGCTCTCGCTGGCTGGATTTGGCCTGCGGGCTGCCTATTGAAGAACCCTGCCCTAGCCCATAAGCCCTGGTGTAAAAATAATAATAAATTGCATTAACTCCTCTGGGGTAACTTCGTTCCAACCGCCTTGACTATTACCTAGTAGCTAGGTTTTTCTACAACTATATGCCATCCCTGAGCATTTCTAAATTTGCAGATATCAGTGATGATAACCTGCATGAAAAAGAGGAGGAACAAATCTATTTTGCGGGGAAACCCTGGTGGATCGAAGAGCGCAGGTAACCATGGGGATGTCAACTCCTACAGGACGACTATGTCTGAAAGGGAGCAGTCTCGGTGCCTCGTGGTCTGCGTCTTCATATGTGGAGAAACCTGGCTCTGTGTCACTCTCTTCATCAACAAAGTGGACTGGAGCAGGTTCCACAGAAGCATCAGGTGTGGAGGCAGTAGTGTGGGCAAGTGTGTAGCACGCGGGTGTATAGCGAGAGGGTGCAGACCTGTCTGATGACCAGTGATTCGGTGCGTTGCAATGATGTGTACTGCGGCGTTTGATGGGCGAGGAGTGTGCATGGTCTGCATCTGTGGTGACCATACTATAAAAGAAAGACAAACAATTAGGAATACATTAAATCATTTACTTGACAGTGGAAGTGCTGGGCTGGGGCTCATATGGAACAGCTTCTTCCTCTTCATCTCTACCCTCTTCCATCATCAGCTCCTCATCCAGCTGGTCCTCCTCCAGTGGATCCATCCCCTCGTGGTCTTCAGGAACTCCATCAGTTTCTTGTAGCTTCTTCCAGCCGTATTTCAAACCTGCAAACTCAATACCTACACAAGAAAATGCATGCACATGGATTAGGGAGTGGTTAACATGTAGAAAACAGAAAGTACTGATTAGAGGAGAAACCTCAAAATGGAGCGAGGTAACCAGTGGAGTACCACAGGGATCAGTATTAGGTCCTCTGCTATTCCTAATCTACATTAATGATTTAGATTCTGGTATAGTAAGCAAACTTGTTAAATTTCCAGACGACACAAAAATAGGAGGAGTGGCAAACACTGTTGCAGCAGCAAAGGTCATTCAAAATGATCTAGACAGCATTCAGAACTGGGCAGACACATGGCAAATGGCATTTAATAGAGAAAAGTGTAAGGTACTGCACGCAGGCAATAAAAATGTCCATTACAAATATAATATGGGAGATACTGAAATTGAAGAAGGAATCTATGAAAAAGACCTAGGCATTTATGTTGACTCAGAAATGTCTTCATCTAGACAATGTGTGGAAGCTATAAAAAAGGCCAACAAGATGCTCGGATATATTGTGAAAAGTGTTGAATTTAAATCAAGGGAAGTAATGTTAAAACTTTACAATGCATTAGTAAGACCTCATCTAGAATACTGTGTTCACTTCTGGTCACCTTGTTACAAAAAGGATATTGCTGCTCTAGAAAGAGTGCAAAGAAAAGCAAGCAGAATTATCCCGGGTTTAAAAGGCATGTCATATGCAGACAGGCTAAAATAATTGAATCTATTCAGTCCTGAACAAAGAAGACTACGCAGTGATCTGATTCAAGCATTCAAAATTGTAAAAGGTGTTGACAATGTCGACCCAGGGGACTTTTTCAACCTGAAAAAAGAAACAAGGACCAGGGGTCACAAATGGAGATTAGATAAAGGGGCATTCAGAACAGGAAATAGGAGGCACTTTTTTACACAGAGAATTGTGAGGGTCTGGAACCAACTCCCCAGTAATGTTGTTGAAGCTGACACCCTGGGATCCTTCAAGAAGCTGCTTGGTGAGATTCTGGGATCAATAAGCTACTAACAACCAAACAAGCAAGATGGGCCGAATGGCCTCCTCTCATTTGTAAACTTTCTTATGTTCTAAATTAGGACACTTATTTCATTTTTGACATATAACTATATGTACTGTATATTACCAGACTTTCAATAATTTGGTATCATGGAGAAAATAATATTTATATACAAGAGTTATAGAAGTCAACAAGTCAAAAGCAGCAGAGAAAAGAATGTCTATAGGAAAATGAATGATATGGTGGTAAAGCAGTGGTATCATGGAGAAAATACCGCTGCTAACACATGTAAGGGGTGTTTTATTGGATGTTATTGTTATTTTTTAATCAATGTCAGACTTATCACATCTTTTGAATGACTTTCTGTTTTTATGACATTTTAAACCGTTTAAAGGCAAAACCTCAACAAAACATTATAGAATACTAGTGTGTACACTGAGCAAAAAAAAAAAAAGTGGAGGGGCAAAATATATAGTTTGCTATGGGGTGTCGTGTAAAATAAAACCATTAATATTTTTTTCCAGATTTAACTTAAATCTTGTATTTTTTCCCCAGATTTCTAAATGTTGTGAAAATAAATACATTTTTTTAAGTGTATACATTCAGATATAATTTATAAATCTAGTTACAAGATTTAACATTTAGCTAAATATTTAACAAAATCTTAAATCTCTTAACAAGATTTAACATTTAGCTAAATATTTAACAAAATCTTAAATCTCTTAACAAGATTTAACATTTAGCTAAATATTTAACTGACCAGCTAAATCTGGAGTTTGTATGCAAATGACCTCCTCCCACTTCGTGCTTCCCGCTTCAATTAGCATAACAAGAGCCAATCAAATTGCGTGAAAGCACAAAGCGGGGAGGGGTCATTTGCATACAAACTCCAGTTTTAGCTGGTCAGTTAAATATTTAGCTAAATGTTAAATTTTGTTGAGATTTAAGATTTAGTTAAATGTTTAGCTAAATGTTAAATCTTGTAACTAGATTTATAAATTATATCTGAATGTACACATTTAAAAATATATATATATATTTATTTATTTTCACAACATTTATAAATCTGGGGAAAAAATATAAGATTTAGGTTAAATCTGGGAAAAAATACAAGATTTATGTCAATTCTGGAAATAAAGACATTTTTTACACATGGCACCCCATTGTTTGCCTCCCCTGTGCCCTCTTGAGTTAGGTGCCTATGGTCTCAATCAAGTTCAACAGCAGAAAAAAAATTCAAAGGTCAGAACAATCAAGTGTATGTGAAAACATTTGACAGTTTTCCACGATGAAAAATATATCCCCCCCCCCCCCCCCCATTTTTTTTGGGCAATTTTACACAATTCATTCGAATGGACCTGAGAGCGGCCATTTTGACGGAATTCCAAATGTTCACCCTAGCATTAGATCCGATTTTAATTGTATATTAAGAGTTATTTAAAGAGCCATAGTTGAATTGCTCTACCTAAACTAAAATGTATTTCATGGTAAGAAGGATTTGTTCAATTATTTTTCGATGTACCTTTTGCTATTTTATAAAATCAAACATCAGTTTCATTGTTTAAGATGTTATAGTTTACTTGGTAAAACTGTGCAGAATTACATTCTCAGCAAAGCCAAACAGGAAAAAAGACCAAAATGAGTAATCAAATCAATATACAAGAGAGGAAGTAACTTCTCTTGTCTAGTTGGCTGACATATTAATATGCAATAAGCTAGATCAGCCAACATTCTGTTACTAGCGAAGTTACTCACTTCTCAAGCTAAATTAAAGCCCTAACACAAAAACAAATGTGTGATAACCACTCCAAATTATTGCAAACAGGGGACAGCACAAAAATAAAAGAAAATATATTTGAACTAAAATTATTCTGTCAGCATACCTAAACAGAGGTGTGTTAGGTGTGACAGGATATCACTCAATGCCCCATCAGAAATGTCACTGTGTCACTGTGTTTCTACACAGAAGCAGCTGGGAGAGACACAGACAGAAATACAACAGAGAATCCAGGAGAGACTGAAAGAAGTGGAGGATCTGAAACAGGCTGTGGAGTCACTGAAAGTGGGTATTGACAAGAGGGTGTTGTTGTTGTTGTTATTGTTGTTTGCAAAATAATTGGAACACGTGTAATTTACAGATAACCCCAAATATACTGTATAACACTGTAACAGAGGAGAACTGGACTGACTGTCTGGCACATCCGTATTACTGCAGGTAGAGGGCAGCAGTCTCGTGGGATCCACCTGTCGGTCATGGCGATGACACGAAGAGGTGGGGAAGAGGGTGTGTGTGCTTTCCCTCTCTCTGAGTGGCTGAGGGGCGGGCTTTGGGAGACTGCACGGCCCATAAGAACTGCGCTTGGTTGTGCACTGGGGTGGCCGTGTTCGGAGAAATACAGTGTCGCTAGCAGAAGAGGCCAGAGTGAAACAAGGAGCAGGCGAGCCTGGCTGAGGGGGCAGCCTTGCATAAAAACTAATTTACAAAGCAATATAAATAAATACGTACCCGAGGGGACGTGTGTAGATATACGGGGAACCCTGGCCAACCCCAGTGTATAGGAACAACTGAGTGTAGGACGGAGACCTGTGCTGACCGGCTTAGCGGCAGTGGGGGCACTGCATAAGCAGAACTTTTGTTTGTAGTTTTATTACTGTGTTTTATTTTCCCTTTTTCTTTCACCTTCTGTTTTCATTATTATTTTTGAGCACTTGAAGGTGTACAGAATGGTATACCTGTGTTGATAACCCCATGGTCCTGTTTAACTGTCTGCAGTATACAGTCCACGGACAACAGCACCCTCTGCAGGCAAAACTAAATAAAAATAAATAAGCAAATAAATAAATCCGGGTACCTGTGCGGTGTTTGCAAATAAAATCTTCTGTCTCCCATGTCAGTGAATACCCCCACCCTTCCACAAACACTGTTTTAGATCAGACTGAAGACACAAACTACAGTAACTTTATTTTATGTTTGTCTTTAGTGTAATCCAACATCCATAAGAGAATATTTCAAAACTGATGAATGGACTTGTGCAAATCTACAGAGGTTTACAGAATATCACTACATGTTTTGACATTAGTTGCAAAGATGTCTCCTCTACTGTGTTCTTTCAATCAGAGATCTGCACGGAGAGAAATGCAGGAAAGTGAGAAGATCTTTTCTGAGCTGATCCGATACATTGAGAAAATCCACACTGAGGTCATTGAGCTGATTGGAGCTAACAAGAAGGTTGCAGTGAATGAAGCTGAAGGACGCATGAAGAAACTGGAGCACGAGATTGCTGAGCTAAGGAGGAGAAACGCTGAGCTGAAACAGCTTTCAGAGACAGAGGATCACATCCATTTTCTACAGGTAACATCACTACCTCTCCAATTGAATGAATCCTTGCTTTTCCCCAGGAATGTTTTGAACCCCATTCTGTTTCACTGAAAACTAATTTCCTCCACTTTCCTGTTTCTCTGTGTAGAATTTCCAGTCTCTCTGTGCCCCTCTTGAAGCTGGAAACTTACCCAGCATTACTGTCAATACAGACATCTCTTTTGGGGCTGTGAGGAAAGCTGTATCTGAACTTAAAAGCCATATTGAGGACTTCTGTAAGGGGGAATTAGTCAAAATAAACAAAACAGGTTGGTGTGAAATAGATTCTTTTGGTAGAGATTTCTCAAATAGACCATGGCTTGAGGAGGGACAGGACTTGCAAGACATTAAAAAAGACCTCTTGTAGATTGTTGACTATATGAATATTGCAGATGCTTTATTTAAAATGATTTCCCCAGGTTGAAATGCCCTGCCTCATTTACATCCCGAGTGACATCCCGAGTGATGACAGCAGGAAGGAAGAGAGTTTCTAAAGACGTTACATGAGAAAACAACACAATAGCATTTAAATAGAGACAGATGAATTTAAACATTAAACAACACATTCATTCAATATAGGATGCTAACTTATAGTCCAGCACTTTCTTATTAAAGATTTACAGTAAAGCACAGTTTTCTGTATTTTATTTAGTGAATGAAACAGCAGTTTATACCCTGGGGTCTAGGAGCAGTGACAGGTGTTTAAAAGGTAAGGCTTTTCTACCAGTAAACATTTCACCTACAGAAATATTCTCAATTTTTAGAAGGACCTGGCTGGAGATGTATTAGATTAGTTCTTGTGTGAAAGATTCCTGATGAGGGTGGAGTAAGCTGGGTCCTTTGCTACACTGATAAACTGAACAGATGCACTTTGTGTTTAAATATTAAGAGCATGGCAGATTGCTGTTTGGAGTCATGTGTGAGTGTTGTGTATTAATCCGCATGTTTCAATTCTATTTTGCTCTCTTTTTTCTGCCCAGTGAATGAAGTTGCAGTTTACAGTCTGCAGGCTCCAGAGCCAAGGAACAGAGCTGAGTTTTTAAAATGTAAGTCTGTTTTCACTGAAGCACTTGATTGAAAGATGTGTCACTCCATTGTGAGAAGAGCTAACACTACAGAACAGGGAGGGGTGGAGCTTGAGGGCAGCAATTATTCTTATTTATTAGTAATTGTGACCCCATCAATCTACACTCCTCTCCCATAAGTATTGGTGCAGATGAATACATGCAGAATGATTGGGGGTGGTGCATTTGTTGCCTGTTTTCCCCACTCAGACCTTTCTCTCCCTAAATATCTTGGTTTCCCTGAGTAGATAATCACCCCATCTTTTAATACATGTACAATACGTGTAAAATCAGTTTTTTGGGAAAATGAAAAGCTATCCCTCACAGTCATCCTGTGCTGGTAGTAAATGTATATTGCAGAATCACTGCACTTGTGGGATGGATTGCTCATTAAAATATTAGGCAGCATTTGAAGAGTGGACAATATTCTTTTCAAGATATTTAGTAAGCAAGAGGTATGAGTGGGTAAATTAGCAACAAATGCCCCACCCCCAGTGGATCTGGATTAATAAATCTGTCCCAATACTTGGAGGGGAGTGTGTAATATTTTACATTGAGTAGTATCATTACTTTGTGCATTGATTACCAGCTGCAAAATGAATACACACAGACTCCCCCCAAAATAATGCAAATTATCATTTGTATTATTATATTGTATTATCAAATTAGCCTCTTCTGTTTTCAAGTTCTTGCCTTATATGAGAAACAGCCATTATAAAAATAACCTATAAGCTGTAATATCTATCTATATCTTTCTTTTTGTTGGTTCTTCCATTCAAACCTAGTGGAGATTCTCAATGATTCGACTTTTCTAACCATCTCTCATCTAACCATCCTCTTCTCTTCAATCAGATTCCTGTCAGCTCACACTGGACCCCAACACAGCGAATAGAAAGCTCTTCCTGTCTGAAGGGAACAGAAAGGTTACACGGAGGAGTGAGACCCAGCCATATCCCGATCACCCAGAGAGATTTGACAGCAAGGCCCAAGTGCTATGCAGAGAGTGTTTGTCTGGGACTCGCTGTTATTGGGAGATTGAGTGGAATAAGGAATGGGTTTCTATAGGAGTCACATATAAAGGAATCAGCAGGAAAGGAGATCGTTCCTGTCTCTTTGGATACAATGACAAGTCCTGGAGTTTGCACTGCTCTGGTTCCAGATACTCTGCCTGGCACAATAGCAATGAAAGTTTAGTAGCTGCCCCCCACTCCCCCAGAATAGGAGTGTATCTGGACTTTAATGCCGGTACTCTGTCATTTTATGGCGTCTCTGACACAATGACCCTCCTGCACAGATTCCAAACCACATTCACTGAGCCTCTCTATCCTGGGTTTAGACTTCACTGGCATTCTGATTCCACTGTAGCAATCTGCCAGCTGAACTAGACTGTTTTGTGTTTTAAGAAAACCTTTGTATTGAACCTTTGTATTGTCTGTCCTCTCCACTCTTCGGGTGCAGGGAATGTTCAATCTGACATTGTCTGTGTGGATCCATTGTGTAAAATCAAGCAGTCAATCTGGAAGATCAATACAGTGTGTTGTTATCTCCACAAGCCCTCTTTCTGTATCTCTCCTCCTCTTCTCTCCTCTCTTTCTTTCTTTCTAGAGTTGTAAACATAATTGGACATTATGGGTGTTGGGCAACCATGGATGCAGTCAGAGGGCATAGTTTACGAAAGGTCACTACATTTGGAGTTAGCGCTCATGTAAAGTAGTGAGCCTAACCTGTGTGATAAATCTAAATATAGTGCCCCATTTATTAACAGCGAATGCATTAATTTATGTGGACAGTATTTGGCTCATTTATATAACATACCATGCATGCTACATGGATTGTGAGCGATAATTTAATGTGCATGATAATGTCAGAGACTTACCCATGACCACTGTCATATCAAAAGCCCTAGCAGTCCAGGCGTATCTTTTGATCAGTAGCTTATTGTGAAGGTGGTGGTGGCTTACATTGATAAAAAATGAGCGATCAACAGACACAGCACTCAGCAGCAGGACAGGCAGAGGTGGCATAATGTGAAACTGCACTGCACACCTTTTAATTTGAACATGTATTCATTGTCTGATGTAAAGAAAAAGCCTGTTTCCTTTCTCCTTTAATGCATATACAATAAAAGTTGTGTTGTGAAATGGCATATTTATATTTTTGTTCTGCGTACTCAAGAAATATTGATTGATCAGTTTTCTTCTTTGTCGGCATTGCCACACTGCAGAGCAGGCTCCATGGATCGGGGTGACAATGCTATATGAGTACAGTCAATAGCACATGTCCTGTAAATCTGACCTTTCTAGGAAATTTAATATAATTCCCTTTGAGCTTTAGCAGGCCTTTTTTGTGTAAATATCAGTTTATTAAATAGGTTGCAGATAAAGCTGAATGACATTGACATTGTTTAAGATAAATAGTTAATGCTCTAAAGCAGGGGTGTTGTTATAATAATGTGATAACAACAAACATAGGGCCTGCGGGGCAATTTTTGGCAGCCCGCCCATTACTTTATAAAATTGCATTATAAAACAACCCGCCTCTTTAATATAACACGCATTTGCATTCTGCATTGTATGAGTGGCATTCCCATTAAGCCAATCACAGCTCACAGAGGTAGTAAAATAGCCAATCAAATAGCACACAGGATCAATTTCCTCACGCACATAATTTTGATTAGAACAGCAAAGTGAACTCTTGTTTAAACTACTTATTTTACTTTGTGTAAAATTTTAAATCCGTAGTGAAAAAGTAATTGGAGACGCGGTGATCTGATTCAAGCATTCAAAATCCTAAAAGGTATAGACAATGTCGACCCAGGGGACTTTTTTGACCTGAAAAAAGAAGCAAGGACCAGGGGTCACAAATGGAGATTAGATAAAGGGGCATTCAGAATAGAAAATAGGAGGCACTTTTTTACACACAGAATTGTGAGGGTCTGGAACCAACTGCCCAGTAATGTTGTTGAAGCCGACACCCTGGGATCCTTCAAGAAGCTGCTTGATGAGATTCTGGGATCAATAAGCTACTAACAACCAAACAAGCAAGATGGGCTGAATGGCCTCCTCTCATTTGTAAACTTTCTTATGTTCTTATGTTCTTATGTCACGGAAGTGAAAGGTGGAGGCAGAACACAGAAGATTCCAAATCGTTAGCCAGATGATTATTTTTTCACTGAATAATTTGACAACAAAACAACATGTTTGATTTGCAGTTCAAGGGTTCAGTTATGAAAGATTATACCACAGAACGTCACTATGATACACTGCACAAAGCAACATATTTTGAGTTTACTGGAAATTAAAGCTATGGAGTCTCAACGAAAGGAAATAACTTTTTTCAACTTCAAGAAACCATGGAAAGTGCAGAATTACCTTGGAAGAAACTAACTGGTGGGATTACAACAGAGGGTGCACCATATATGACTGAGCAAAAGAGTGGATTGGCTAACAGCAGAGTGCTGGAAAAATTAAAGAAAGAAATGGAGCACATAATGAGCACTGTTATCAAGTATGAGAGAAAATAAGTTAAATACTGAGATTTAGCATTATAAACTCTGACATCTTTTTTTCTGTCTGAGATTTCCATTTAAAGTAAAATACTCTTCTATTCCTCCATTATATTTAGGGCTTCTGTTTTGGGGGGTTTATTAATTGTATTTTGTGGTGCTTATTTTTAGCTATTTTCGAGTTTTATGTAAATCGTTTTTTATCAAAATATGTATAGTAGTAACGCGACAGTACTTGCACACTTAAGTTGTCCCTTCTTCCCACAATGAAATCCTTCTGGTCACGGGCACATTCTTCTGGGTTTTTTGTGTGTAGGCATTTTTGTACATTTCGCCACAATTCTGTTTTAAATCCTCTGTATCTTAACTGTAATACAGCTTGAAATGCCGCTAACAAGCCTCCATCCTGATTGTAATCTCATTTTAAATCTCGCAAGCGGAGTCTCCGATAGAAATGTAGGAATGTGCTGCCACTCAGTAGCTGGGACGGGTTTAAAGTATTCAGAATGAATCAATGATAGATACAAGTCAGGAAGGCGGGACATTGCCCAGGAGCACTGGGAAATGTATTTATTATTATTTTTGTAGTAGTTTTTATTTTTGAATTGGAAAAGGGTAAAGTCAAAATGAATTGCTTAACCATTTTCACAGTTTTTCCAGTATTGTCTGGTGCTTATTGGCTATCAACCGATTTCATTTTTTTTGTATCAGGGGTGTTTTATTGGGTTTTATTGGTTAAAACCTAAAATCAGAAGCCCTAATTATATTACATTTGTGATATTGAGTTTTTTTGTCAGTGTTCTAGGAAAGCTGCTTCTAGTTAATGTGTTTTGTGTAAAGTAGTATATTGGCTTACATACAGTTTATATAGACATTTTCACGTACATTACGATGTATATAGATGCATATATTTTTTTTATGGTACGCCCCACCAAGTGAACAGTCTTAAATGGCCCTTGCTGCCAGATTTTGCCATTCAAAGAAATTTTCATAACCAAGTAATTCAGCAAGATGTATTTATTTTGGTTAGTGAATCAGTGAATCAAATAAACAAATCTGTTGAATTGATTCACTAAACTGAATGAATCAAATGAATCGAGTCAGTAAAAAGAATCAAACTGCACATCACTAGTTTTCAGGCCAGAAAAATAGGTTTAAATAGCTCGTCTATCAGTGGTTAAAGCCTGATATCCAAACAAATGAATTATCGCTCCCTTTAATGTGCACACTACAATTATCGTCCTTTAGCAAATGCAGTGTGAATGAAGCTCACCTCATTATTCAGAGTGGGGTGCCTCATTTAAATACATTATCATGCATCACCATACAAATCACATATTCATTCTGATTACCATAGTATGGCACAATAAAATGAGTGCACCATAATATGCCCACTATTTCGTGAGATAATGAATAAAATTGCAATAGTAAATACATAAATCATTAACGCGCACAGTAATTGCAATTATCGTGCACCATAAAGTTTAGCACCATTTCGTAAATGAGGCCCAGAGTCTGCAATGTGTTAAAATTGTTCTGATGGTCCCTTCCTCAATGCCTATCAGCTTATTTTGTTGGTGTCTGTGTCTGTTTTCCATAATGGCCCACATATAAAGAGAGCCCTGCCACTGGAGTAAACCTCAGCTGCAGTGTGCATTCTCTATCAGAGTCCAGCATCATCTGACAACCTACTGGAACTGAAACTCACTTGCAACAGGCACCTCTGATATATTACACAATACATGGGTCTGGAGCACAACTGAATCAGTGGTGTGTGGGTCTTCACTATGATGTCATGGCGTGATGTCATCATGCAGCACTCCCCCTCGCTGTGAAGTCACACAGGTGCTCACGGCTCTCAGGACAGTGTCCAACCTCCTGTCCAGAGCAGAGAGGTGTGGTTCAGACAGAACTGGAGAGAGGGGGTCCCGGGACAGTGACTCCCGGAGAACATCGCTCAGCCTGTACTCTTCTTGAGAGAGCAGCTGGAGACGCAGGTATGTGGAGCGCTTGATCCTGAGAGGCAAGGAGCAGGAAGAGATGCTCAGTAGACTGTAGAGAGTGCTCAACTAGAGCTGGTGATGTCATTTCCTGAATACAGGCAAGTTCTCTTTAAACCAATGAAGTGAGTGTTTCCTTCAAGCTGTCACTCATTCTGAACTGGACTTCACACACAATAACAGTGTGTTACTGAACAACAACAAAAAAGGACTAACAAGAAAAAAAACTTTTATCAGGGCCACTCTGACCTAGAGTGGGTGAAAACCAGCTTGTATATCTTTGACAGCACCTGAATAAGACTCCCATTACAGAGTAGTCTGATTCATTCCTGGTTTTACTATGAGTCTAATAAGACACACCTGGGCTTGTTACCCTTACACACTGGGGCTAGCAATAGGAGTCTTATTTCCATCCCTGCGCTCAGTTCATAATGAAATAGGCATGGGCTTCTCGAACCCGGTCCTCGGGACCCCAGTGTCTTCTGGTTTTCATTCCGACTGAATGAATTACTTAACTAAACCCTTAATCGAATTAATAATTTGCTTAATTAGACCTTTTTAATTGTTTTCGGCTCCTAAAAAGCTGCAGATTTCAAGTTACTTTTACAATTTTATAGTTAACTTAAAATCTGTTTAAAACAATTAGAAAGGGTCTAATTAAGCAAATGATTACACTGAAGACACTGGGGTCCCGAGGACCTGGTTTGGGAAACCTTATCTAATATCTCCTACAAATCACACTGACAAAGAATTTGCCAAAGCGTTTGTCCGCTTGACTGTACTCTGATCCAGCTGTTCTATTTTCCCTCTTATCCAAAGCACTGGTGAGCTCCACTGTTGTGGATGATCTACCTGCAGCACTGCCTGAGCGGAGCCAGGATAGAGATCTCATCATGGGAGTGTCGTCCAAACCTGCACAGGCAAACAGAGCAGGTGTTAAGAGTGCCACGGCATAGCGTTGAATTCCCAATCTAATTCAATAATGAAACATAATATATATCCTTATACAATTTTACCATCGTTTTGCCCCATGCAGTTTTCCCCCCATGCTTTTCCTATGGTTACACTCTGCATATATCATAGCTTACCCTGGTTTGCCATGTTATTTTTTTAACATACTTTACCTTCCCTCCCTCTCTTTGCTTCACAATGCTTCCTTATTCTTTAGCTTTCACTGTGCTTCATTACACCTTGCTGTGCTTTTACTAAGGGACACTTTTAAAAGGGTTAGTTACCATGTTTTTTTTTAATATGCTTTACCAGACCTCTCTGTGCTTTACAATGCTTCCCTATGCTTCGCCAGACCTCTCTGTGCTTTACAATGCTTCCCTATGCTTTACCAGACCTCTCTGTGCTTTACAATGCTTCCCTATGCTTTACCAGACCTCTCTGTGCTTTACAATGCTTCCCTATGCTTTACCAGACCTCTCTGTGCTTCACAATGCTTCCCTATGCTTTACCAGACCTCTCTGTGCTTTACAATGCTTCCCTATGCTTCGCCAGACCTCTCTGTGCTTTACAATGCTTCCCTATGCTTTGCCAGACCTCTCTGTGCTTTACAATGCTTCCCTATGCTTTACCAGACCTCTCTGTGCTTTACAATGCTTCCCTATGCTTTACCAGACCTCTCTGTGCTTTACAATGCTTCCCTATGATTTAGATTTCACTGTGATTCATTACACTTTGCTGTGCTTTTACTATGGGACACTTTTATAAGGGTTAGCTGTTTCATTATGACAGATAATGTTTAATATAGATATATTTTACTTGCATGTAATCTGATAGTTTGAAAATATTTGTTTGCATGTAATTGGTAGTTAGCCTAAGTGAGTGTGACAGAAAGAATGAACCTTGGTTACAAATCTCCCTGTGAGGGTGCTGTAAAGGGAACAGTGTGTCCCGGGACTAGATGGTTTGGCAATTCATTCCAGGGAAAGTTGGAAGTCGGCCATCTAGAAAGGGGGCAGAGTCATCGCCCCAGACGAGAGGCGATGTGGCAATCGCAGATTGGAGGAAAAGCGATTGCACTCGCAATCCCAGGTGGGGGACACTGCTGTTGTACCCTTGAGCAAGGTACTTTACTCCAGTAAAAACCCAACTGTATAAATGGGGAATTGTATGTAAGAATAATGTGATATCTGTATAATGTGATTCTTGTAACATTGTCTTGTAACAATTGTAAGTCGCCCTGGATAAGGGCGTCTGCTAAGAAATAAATAATAATAATAATAAATAATAACCAAGGGGGCATGGCTGACAGTATAAAAGGGGATGTGACGAAGCTAACTGTCCCTTTGTTATGGTTACCAATGAACTGCTGAAGGACTGTGAGTGTTTGTACTGTTTTCGTCTGTCGAGTAATTGTCTTGTTTGTTATTATTAGAGAAGTAAACTATCCAGGAGCTGTTGCTTGAAGCCAGCACCAAACCTGGACTGCACTTCACCTCTGTTCACTGTTAACTGTATTTCACCACTCACACAAAGAGCACTCACTCTGGACTTGTGACCGTGTTTGTTATACGTGTTATTATTATTTCGGGACTGAACCCCGTGGTTTTAACTGAGCACTACACATAGTTGTGTATTGCCAGTTATTATTATTTACAGTTGTCAAGTGACTTTGGATTATAAATAAACCATCATTTCGCCAGAAACTCTGTTGTCTGTCATTGTATTGAGCACTGCATCACCTCTACACCTGCGCACTGCAAACCACTTTGCCGCAGTGAGTTATTTAAGATTTAAACTGAGTTTTGAATTGCTGCTTGTGGTGTTGTATGGGTTATGAGGGGTCACACACAGCTCATTTTAATTTGAACGTTTCATAGAAACGGGAGGCAGGGATACCTAAAAATGAAGGGTTTTCTTTTTAATCAGTGGTGCTGAGGATGGGTTAAAAAGCGTCCAGTGCTTTTCAATCAAATAAAGGGGGGAGATGTGTGAATGAATTTCAAGATGTATTTGTCTATTTGATTCAATCAAACGATTGATTAGTTGTGTTTTTTGACTCAGTATAACAAAGTAACATGTAAAATGTGGGTAAAGAAAGAGGCTTGTTACCAGCAGGTTTCCGGTTCAATCTCAGCTCAGCCACTGCCTCACTGTGATTGACTCTGAGCAAGTCACATAACTTCCTTGTGCTCCGTCCTTCGGCGTAAAACCAAGGTCCTATTGTAAGTGACTCTGCAGCAGCAGTTGTTGATGATTCTTAGTTCACCCCCTAGTTTCTGTAAGTTGCTTTGAATAAAAGCATCTGCTAAATGAGTAATTAATAATAATGTAAGCACCTTAAAATGTGAGATGTGATTTTAGAAATTACCACTTGGGGGGGTGTGTCTGTAATTCCCGTACCATGCAGTTGTGATTTTGTACAACAATTATACATATACTACCTACCAGCCACAACCTGAACGAACCACGATTGACTTTCTCTTAGGGGGTGATGGAAGGAGGGAGAAAGCAGTTCAGTCTCCATGCCTCAAGCCTGCCCTGGACTGGAGGGAGCCCCCTTTGTCTTAGTGGGATGAGGGAGGGAGGGAGCAGTTCAGTCTCCATGCCTCAAGCCTGCCCTGGACTGGAGAAAGACCCATTTCTCTTAGTGGGGAGAGGGAGAGAGTGAGCAGTTTAGGCTCTATGACTCAAACCTGCCCTGGACTGGAGGGAGCCCCATTTCTCTTAGTGGGGAGAGGGAGGGAGTGAGCAGTTCAGGCTCTATGACTCAAACCTGCCCTGGACTGGAAGGAGCCCCATTTCTCTTAGTGGGGTGAGAGAGGGAGGGAGCAGTTCAGTCCGTGCCCAATACGCTGGGCTCTATATTTGAGGTGTACTCACCCCCTGCCATTATCCAAGTGAATCAGAAACGTGTTGTTGCCAAACCTCTCAAAGGTTTCATAGTGATGACGGTCTAGGTTACCTGTGTGACAAGAGGAGGGAGTTCATTACAGAACACTTTTCTCATTCAATTCATGGAACAGGAAAGCTTTTTTTTTCTATGGATGGATTACTGAAGTAATAAACGAAGGTTTGTACCCATGAGGAAGTCCAGTATGCACAGGTCAATCAGGTCCAGCAGTCTGGTGCCCTTGTTGTAGGGGGGAGTCTGTTTGACCGTCGCACAGTAGTCTGGGTTTGTCTCCCACCTGGAAGAGGAATGTGCGCTGGTGAAATGGATCTCCCGGATCCCTTACATGCATTCAGAATGGAAGTTCCATTATCTCAATACCCACCTTGAATATCATCCCCAGTGCTACTCCTAACACAACGTCCTTTCCCTAAATCTCCTCTCTACACTGTCTGGAGCTTCTTGTTGTAGGATCTCCCTTCCCCTCCCTCATCTCGCTCCTCTCCTCTGTCTCTCTTCCCCTCCAGCACCTTATCCCCTCTCCGTCCTTTCTCATTGTGTTTTAGGACCCTTTCTCCCCTCCCCCGATTCTGTCAGTTCAAGCTCAAGTCACTCCTTTCCTCTCTTTCTCTCCCCTATCCTCTCCTCTCCTCTTCTCTCTCCTCCCTCCTCTTTCCCCTCCCCACCTCCCCGCCCTCTGCCTTCTCCCTCTCCCCTCTCCATCATCTCTTGTGCTTGTAGTAGGATCTCCCCTCCCCTCCTCTCCCCTCCTCTCACTGTGCTGTCTTGCTCCTGCTATAGGATCTCCTCCAGGGGCTCCTCCAGCTCCTCCTCTTGGCCAGGCTAGGGTCGGGTAGGAAGGCAGCCATCGAGCCCTCGAGCTGGTGGGGCCGGCCGCACACAGCGTGCTCCGTGGAGCAGTAATACGAGCACTCGCCGTAGAAACACACATTGCTCGCTGACACACAGAGACACAGAGAGAGATGAGAGAGAGAGAGAGAGTCACTCACCATAGAAACACACGCTGCTCGTTGACACACAGAGACACACAGAGAAAGAGAGAGTGGCTCACCATAGAAACACACATTGCTCGCTGACACACAGAGACACAGAGAGAGAGAGGGAGTCACTCGCCATAGGAACACACGCTGCTCGTTGACACACAGAGACACAGAGAGAGAGAGAGAGAGAGTCACTCACCATAGAAACACACATTGCTCGCTGACACGCAGAGACACACAGACACAGAGAGAGAGAAAGAGAGTCACTCACCATAAAAACACACGTTGCTCGTTGACACACAGAGACACACAGAGACACAGAGAGAGAGAGAGAGTCACTCGCCATAGAAACACACGTTGCTCGCTGACACACAGACACACAGAGAGATGAGGGTCACTCACCATAGAAACACATGCTGCTCGTTGACACACAGAGACACAGAGAGAGAGAGAGAGAGAGTCACTCACCATAGAAACACACATTGCTCGCTGACACACAGAGACACACAGAGATGAAAGAGAGAGTCACTCGCCATAGAAACACACGCTGCTAGTTGACACACAGAGACACAGAGAGAAAGAGAGAGTCAATCGCCATAGAAACACACGCTGCTCGTTGACACACAGAGACACACAGAGAGACAGAGAGAGAGATAGAGATAGAGTGAGAGACAGAGACAGACCCAGAGTTTAATTTTACATTCCTCCCTCTATTTAATTATTCCTTTTCATTTATTAACTTTTATTGATGTTCCTAATGCTTATATTGTACTTTGTAAATGCTTTTGCAATAACAAGAATGCTGCCATGCCAATAAAGCAAATTTGAATTTGAAAGAGACAGAGTAAGAGAGAGAGAGACAGAGACAGGGACAGTGAGAGAGAGACCCGTGTAAAAGTTTACCATGGTATTCTTGCAGTTTCCCCCCATGCTTTTCCTGTGGTTATACTTTACATATAGTTGACCCTATTTTGCCATGTTTATCAATATGCTTTACAATACCACTGTGCTTTGCTTACCTATGCTTTAGCTTTCACTCTGCTTTATTACAGGACACTTTTTAAGGGTTAGTTTACCATGGTTTGTTTTTTTAATATTCTTTACCGTACCTCTCTGTGCTCTGCAGTGCTTACCTATGCTTTAGCTTTTGCTGTGCTTCATTACACCTATCTTGTAAGATAATTAATTTTAAAGATGGTCAGCACTACTTTAAAGGGAGGGACCAGTGATACTGTTAATAAAGCTAATAAGAGGTGAGGAATGGATTTTAAAGATGGTCAGTGCTTCTTTAAAGGGACGGTCAGTGATACTGTTAATAAAGCTAATAAGAGGTAAGAGAATGGTTTTTAAAGATAGTCAGCGCTCCTTTAAAGAGATGGACCAGTGATACTGTTAATAAAGCTAATAAGAGGTAAGAGAATGGATTTTAAAGATGGTCAGCGCTTCTTTAAAGGGAGGGCCAGTGATACAGTTAATAAAGCTAATAAGAGGTGAGAGAATGGATTTTAAAGATGGTCAGCTCTTCTTTAAAGGGAGGGCCAGTGATACTGTTAATGAAGCTCATAAGAGGTAAGAGAATGGTTTTTAAAGATAGTCAGCGCTCCTTTAAAGGAATGGACCAGCGATACTGTAAATAAAGCTAATAAGAGGTGAGGAATGGATTTTAAAGATGGTCAGCGCTTCTTTAAAGGGAGGGCCAGTGATACTGTTAATAAAGCTAATAAGAGGTGAGAGAATGGATTTTAAAGATGGTCAGCACTCCTGCAGAAGTGCAGTTGCAATGGAAGTTAAAGCCATGGCTAGCAGGTGAAGGTGTAGAGTACAGTGTTTCACTAACTGCCCAGTCCTGTAGTTCTGGCTTGTCTTCCTCTCACCTGGTGATCTATAGAAAGTCCGGGCTAGTTTCCGGTCTGTTGTAATTTCCCAGATTTCCGATGTGACGTTGATCAAGCGGCCCACAGCTGGCGGGATCCTCCGGAAATCCAAAATCCTGCCCCAAGAGAGACGGAGCTCATCACATTGACTTTCCATTCAATTCAATGGGTTGAGATGCCGATTCATTACTGTGGCGCCCTATAGGAAGTATCCTGATCCCTGTGGTTGAAACTTTCTTTTAAAAACGGCATCATAAAATGTGCATGAAGTTCACCACCTAGCCATGTTAATATACTGGTACGGTATGAAGAGTGGTTACTGTAGTGGGCATCACTGTACTGTAGCTCTCGTTCAAGCGTGCCACAGTAATTGACATGAGCTAATGTAAATTGGTCCCCGAACTGAAAAGTTGCCCCCCCTCCCCACCCCAAATTTGAACTTTTATTTAGGTCAAAAAAGTGCGACTTGAATTTGAAAAAATCCGGCTATGTGTGATTTAGAGGTGAGTTAAAAAAACTTGCCCTGTTTTAAAGTGTCCTGAGATTACCACCATTTTCTCTGAAGTCCCCACCCCTTTCTCTGAAGTCCCCACCCTTTAATCTGAAGTCCCCACCCCTTTCTCTGAAGTCCCCATCCTTTAATCTGAAGTCCCCACCCCTTTCTCTGAAGTCCCCACCCATTTCCCTGATGTCCCCTCCCCTTTCTCTGATGTCACCACCCCGTTTCAGTCCCCTGGTTGCAGCTACGTCTCTAGTGTAGATTTGCCACCTCATTGCACTTCTCGGCCAGTGTATTAAGGAGAGAGTGGCAAGCTGAGGTGAGCTGTTTACCTGTCCAGGTGAAAGGCAGCGATCTCAGCGTTGTGTCTCTCAAAATCAGAGAAGTAGAAAAAGTCAGGCGAGGTTTCCTGGTCACGCGCTTGCCTGCCAATCAAAAGACAGGAAGGGAAATATCAGGAAATGCCTTTAAGAAGTATTCATCGGCAGTGTAAGATCTGGTACTTTTAATTATTTTAGTGTTTTAATACACTTTGAATAATCATTTGAATAGTCTTTCTTGCTGAGACGCATTTAATGTATGTAACGTGCTGAGACCTTTCTAAGATTGACTGTACTCAAGATAGGCTGGCAGCTACTCAAAGTAATGTTAGGGTACATTGAATGCTATGGAAATGTGAATCAGGAGGAGATAATTGCTATCTATTCTCTTTGCCTCGTATGGATTAATATAGTGTTGCTACTGGAGAGCAGCAGTGTGGAGTAGTGGTTAGGGCTCTGGACTTCTGACTGGAGGGTCGTGGGTTCAATCCCTTGTGGGGGACACTGCTGCTGTACCCTTGAGCAAGGTACTTTACCTAGATTGCTCCAGTAAAAACCCAACTGTATAAATGGGTAATTGTATGTAAAAATAATGTGATATCTTGTAACAATTGTAAGTCGCCCTGGATAAGGGCGTCTGCTAAGAAATAAATAAATAATAATAATAATATTAGAAGTTAAGTAATGCAACTTGTATTGTTGACTGCGATTGTATTGGTGTCTGATTATCCTAATACATTCCGGGTGTATTTTTAAAACACATTGGTGAGGACTGATCTAACAGCAGGTATTCAAGAAATCCATTCATTACAGAGTAAGTAGCGGGGTTCTGAAAAATATAGCGTTACACGTCCCCACGTGTTGCTACAACTGTTTAAATAATGGACCGGTCATTTATATTTTCATTTTACACTTATAGCTTTAAAGTTTATTTCAAAGCTTTTTTCAAAATGTCAGCTCTAGTGCACTGATAGTGTAAGGATTATTACCCACATTGTCAAACAGGTAACACAGCATGAACGATTAATGATGTGGTACGGAATAGAAAAGCCAGAGCACGTGTTATGTTTTTTTTTTTTTTTTAATTGCTCTTCCTGCAGTGATTTATAAATTAACCAAAACGTTTGTCTATTTGACTTTCTCATAAGTTTGTGAGTTTGGGAAATGACTGAATTTCCTTGTAACTTATTATTATAAAATATTTAGGATGTGTAATTAAGAAATTCAATTTTAAGAAGTTGTTAGGTATTAAATAAATTGAATAAAATGTGTTAATTACTCAACGCAAAACAATGCGGTCCCTTGAATTCCCTTGTTTACACAATTATTGAGTTTCAATCAATAATAATCTGACAGTGTTATGATAAAACTCACTAAAACTCATTTAGATTTTATAAATGATTGTTTGTCTTACCTTTCTTTTCTGCTTTTGATATGCAATAGTATTTTTGAAACTTTCTTTAGTTTCCTTAGAAATGTGTCATCTCTGCAGTGCATTGTGGGATTGCAGTCCTGCCAAAGATGTTATCTCTGATTAAACTCAACAAAGAACTACATCTCCTAGTTTCCACTGTCATTATCACTGGTGCTATGTTCTGTTCTAAAGCTGAATGATGTGTCAGTACCAGTGTTTAGCAACTCATTTTCATTGTCAGTTTATGGACTTGGTACAGGAGTAAAAATGTCAGTGCCTTGGATGAGAGGAAAATTCACTTCCAATCGGCTTTTAAAACACTGCGAAAGTTAATTGCCATCGATTGGTGCTCAGTTGTAATGGCGAGGGAAGGACTGCTCTTCTTGTTTTGAAATGAACATGTTAATGAATGGATTTATTTAATCCCTGCTGATAAATATTTCCTAAAGGTAAATACCAGGCACTCCCCTATTTTATAGCACTAGACCCTAATATCAATGTGATACCTGGAATGTATTTGCATCACATGGCAATGGCGTCCCATTCATATCAGCTAAACTGTTGAATTATTCGTATTTATTATATAACAAATCCAGTATAGGGTGTAGTCTAAGATATAAGCGGATTTTGACCCACTCAAGGTCAGAGTGGCCCTGTAGACAGGACAGTGTCACCAGCCAGGAAGAGAGACACAGAAGCTGCAGGTGAAACACTAATACCCATGTTTACTTGCCAAATAATCAAAAGTAACAAGGACAGAAACATTAAACAAAACAAAAGACACAAGCGCCAAAACAAAAGGTTTACACAAAACTCACAAATGTAAACAAACACAGAAATGGACATGCTGTAAATACAGCATATCATGAAACACACTCCATCGAACACAGCCCTCCCACCTATATCACCAACATCAACTCTAATCCCTCTAATTAACACCCTTGAATACCTATTTTACACACCCGTGGCTGGAACCTAATTAATCACTTAAACATTTATTCACTTGTCGGCTCCAGCCACATTCCCACGTGTTTTGACAGGAAGAAACTTACCCCCCTCCCTGCCAACCCAATATTCCCCACACCAACACACACACACACGTGCACCACAGGCCCTTATAAAAGTTTTTGTCTGAACAGTTAGTCCAGTTCAGAAAGATTGACAGCTTGAAGGAAACACTTACTTCATTGGTTTAAAGAGAGCTTGTCCGTAGTTTGGAAATGACATCACCAGCTTCAGTTGAGTCCCGCCCGGCTTCTGAACTGAAATGCAAAACAGCAAATTAAATTTCAATTTCAACTGATTTTATGTATATAGCGCCTTTATCTAACCACTGAGCTACTCAAACCCACTGCCTTCCACACTGCAGCCCAGTGCTTTCTTTATCTAACCACTGAGCTCCTCAAACCCCACTGCCTTCCACACTGCAGCCCAGCGCTTTCTTTATCTAACCACTGAGCTCCTCAAACCCGCTGCCTTCCACACTGCAGACCAGCGCTTTCTTTATCTAACCACTGAGCTACTCAAACCCACTGCCTTCCACACTGCAGCCCAGTGCTTTCTTTATCTAACCACTGAGCTCCTTAAACCCCACTGCCTTCCCCACTGCAGCCCAGCGCTTTCTTTATCTGACCACTGAGCTCCTCAAACCCCACTGCCTTCCACACTACAGCCCAGCGCTTTCTTTATCTAACCACTGAGCTCCTCAAACCCCACTGCTTTCCACACTGCAGCCCAGCGCTTTCTTTATCTAACCACTGAGCTCCTCAAACCCCACTGCCTTCCACACTGCAGCCCAGCGCTTTCTTTATCTAACCACTGAGCTCCTCAAACCCGCTGCCTTCCACACTGCAGACCAGCGCTTTCTTTATCTAACCACTGAGCTCCTCAAACCCCACTGCCTTCCACACTACAGCCCAGCGCTTTCTTTATCTAACCACTAAGCTCCTCAAACTCCGCTGCCTTCCACACTGCAGCCCAGCGCTTTCTTTATCTAACCACTGAGCTCCTCAAACCCCACTGCTTTCCACACTGCAGTACAGCATTCTCTTTCTTTGTTTCTTTCTTCCTTTCAAGACGGCTAACCAATGCTTTTAAAATTGATCATCTTTCCTCTTATCTATTCTGTTCTAAAGCTGAATGTGTCAGTACCAGTGTTAACCACCAGAGAGCAGTGTCGTCAATGGAATGAAACTGCTCTCATTATTATGAACAAATAAAACAAAAGGACAGTTGTAATTGTAATCAGAATTGCTGCCAGTTCTGTTGTCATTTCAACGCTTGTCTTCTTTCTATTCCTTAAGGATATTATCTTCAAGTATTGCTCATCCTTGTTAGACAGCTTTTTGGGTCTTCCAGTCCTGGGTTTATCAATTACAGATTATGTTTCTCTGTACTTGTTGATTATGCTTCGGATACCACACATTGAAAATAGTGATGCGAGCTATTTCACTCAATGTTTTTCCTTCTTTATGCAAGCCAAGGTTGTTATAATAGTAGAAAACACTAGTGGAGGCTTTGAGTAAATTGTTGATTCTCATAATGCAGCAGAGTAGAAAAATGCAACATGTTTAAGACTTTTGCACAGCAGTGTACTCTGTGTGTGTGTGTGTGTGTGTGTGAGTGTGCAGCTCTGTACTCTGTGTGTGTGTGCGTGTGTGTGTGTGCAGCTCTGTGCTCTGTGTGTGTGTGTGTGAGTCTGAGTCTGAGTGTGCAGCTCTGTGCTCTGTGTGTGTGTGTGTGTGTGTGTGAGAGAGAGAGTGTGAGTGTGTAGCTCTGTGCTCTGTACTCTGTGTTTGTGTGTCTGTGTGTGTGTGTGTGTGTGTGTGAGTGTGCAGCTCTGTGTGTGTGTGTCAGTGTGAGTTTGCAGCTCTGTGCTCTGTGTGTGTGTGTGTGTGTGTGAGTGTGCAGCTCTGTGATCTGTGTGTGTGTGTGAGTCTGAGTCTGAGTGTGCAGCTCTGTGCTCTGTGTGATCCCTGCTGTCACAGCGAGTCTCACCGGCGCTCTTGATCTTGTGTGTAGCGAGTTGCTCCAGCAGCAGCTCCAGGGCTGGCTCGTGTCGGGGGTACAGCTCATAGCGGTTTATCCCCAGGTGAAAGCGCAGCCAGGGGGGGTACGACTCCACACTGCTGTTCCACTGAGAGGGGGGAAAGCCCCCATCCTCATCACTCACCCTGGAGGATGGGGTGGAAGAGAAATACAAGACACAGAAGATTCTCAGAGCTCACGGAATTCCCAACATTATCAAAGCTTTCTGCACCAAGCCATCTTTATTATTGTTTTAATTAAGAGCATGAGAACGTAAGAAAAGTTTTGGAATGACAAAAGGCCCACATCTTTCTCCCCTACTGATTTAAAAGCACAGAATCTAGTCAGTGTTTTAGATCCAACTACTTCATCTGGTAGGCTATTCCATGCATTTATAACTAATAATTTAGTTATAAACTTTACTCAGCTTCCAGTTATGCCCTCTTGTTCTTCTCTCTGTGCTAAATTTGCAGTGGTGTCTTGGACTTCATCTAGATTTTAAAGACTTCAATCAAGTCCCCTCGTTTTGGTTACTGATTAGCCAAAAGGTGTGCCTCCTTTAATGAGTTTCTTCTAGTTTTCAGTACCGCTGATGTAGGCATCGGCCAAAACTACTTTCTTTCTTAATTTTTATGTTAATAACACTGATGAAGACGTTAGTCGAAACGTTTGTCTGTTTGCTTTCAATAAATATTTAAACTATTCTCAGGAGATAATGAACCACTTAATCCCCTGGTTTATTGGTACTTGAACAGTTTATTTGAGTACATTCTCGATTGTCTCTTTGGCATAGTAATGTAATGACACAATTCCTGAATGCTAATTTGACTCGGGTGAGTTGTTAGGTGTCCAAACTTGGTCTTTGTTCCAGTCCTGAACCAATTAAACCTCCATACAGAACCTAAAGGAGTTCATTATCTCATGTTAGGTGTTAAATCTGGGGCTTGCATAAAACACCTTAAGTATTCAGTTTAAACATAACACTTAAGGATACCTGTTCCCTTAACTAGAGTATTGACTTAAATGTGCAAAGCTGGTTTTGCTACACCGTTAAACTCAAGGAACAGGAGGGGAAAACTAAGGGGAATTTAATTTAGTGTTTTATGCAACTGGTCACTTTGGCCCTCCAGTGATTGGACACCCCTGTAGCATCAGTACTCACCATTCTTGACTTCCACTGTCTTTCGTGTTCAATTCAGCTCCAGACCTCACTCGAAAGAGCCAGTCTTCCTCTCTCAGTTCAGGCCTCTCTCTGTTGTAGAGTGGGTGTCTGAAAAGGGCCTCCATCTTAGATGTAGCAAGTTTGGCGGGGCCGGCGGACATCTTGTGTGTGGCAGCACGGGTGGCGGCCATGTTGGATGGGGCGCTTTCCAAAGAGGATCTGTTTGAAGAGCCGCTGAAGTCCTGCAGGGCTCTGACCAGCACTGGAGAGTGGCCCCCTCTCGATTTCGGGCCCGCTGAATTGTGGGGGCCCTGCCTAGGGCAGGCTGCTCTGTCTCGGGGCTCGAAGACGGGGTTTAGAGAGATGAGGAGGTGGAGGAGGAGAGAGAGGGAGAGGAGAGCCAGGAAGAGGGGCCTGAACTTGTGGCGCAGGGAAAGCTGCATGAAGCGTAACTTCATCGCACTGCAAATGAAAATAACATGCAATCGATATGAAAGATATCCAGAGTATTGTCATTTTAGACTGTAATATCCTAGTATGTGTTTTCTCTGTTATTCTTCAGGGATGGAAATAAGACTCCTGTTGCATAGCAGTCTGCCCATTCAAGGCTTTACTACGGTCTTATTATTATTATTATTATTATTATTATTATTATTATTATTATTATTATTATTGTTATTATTATTTATTTCTTAGCAGACGCCTTTATCCAGGGCAACTTACAATTGTTACAAGATATCACATTATTTTTTACATGCAATTACATTATTTTTACATACAATTCCCCATTTATACAGTTGGGTTTTTACTGGAGCAATCTAGGTAAAGTGTCCTCCACCTGGGATTGAACCCACGACCCTCCGGTCAAGAGTCTTATTTCCATCCCTGATTCTACGTGGTTGTTTCTGCTTACTAACTATTCCAGAAGCTGCATTTCTAAAGCAAGGTTATTTGAAAAGTTATTGCCCCCTGTGATTTCTAACAGAGATTTGTCATTTTTCACAGAGAAAGCAGAAGTGGAGCCAGTGATTGAAAATATGGAATAGTGGGTTGATAGCCTAGTTGATAAGTCAGGGGTGTCCAAGCAATCCCGGTCCTGGAGGCCCATTCCACTCCAGGTTTAACAGGTGACGTTCTACAGTGAAGTACTTCAGGGTGTGGATGGAGAGTTAATTGATTCCATTTAGAACAGTGTTGGAACAATGACCAGGAGTAGAAGAGCCAGCGTTGGACACCCCTGATCTAAGCAGAAAGAGCATAGAGAAATATGCAAAGTACACATGCTATGATACTAAACATGAAATTAAGGTAGCACTTGCATGAAGCGTCTCTAATTGCTGTATATTTAGTTCCTTAGTAAAAACATGCATGCTTACATATCATTACAATATTATTATGCATAGTTACAATGGACTCAGTGCAGGGTTTCCCAACCCTGGTCCTGGGGACCCCAGTGTCTTCTGATTTTCATTTCAACTGAGCTCACAATTACTCAACTAGACCCTTAATTGAACTGATAATTTGCTTAATTAGACCTTTTAAATTGTTTTCAGCTCTGAAACAGCTGCAGATTTCAAGTTAGCTGTAACATGTTATAAATAACTTGAACTGCAACTGTTTAAGAGCTGAAAACAATTATAAAGGTCTAATTAAGCAAATTATAGGTTAAATGAAGGGTCTAGTTAAGTAATTGAGAGCTCAGCTGCAATGAAAACCAGCAGACACATGGAGTCCCCTGGACCAGGGTTGGGAACCACTGACTTAATGTGTAAAAATGCTTGCATGATATAACCCTAACCCTAACTCTAACCCTAACCCCCCTATCCATAACGCTATCCCTAACCCTAACCCTAAGTCTTTTCTGATACAACTGTGTACTTACATATATCATGCAAAAAGTAAGTACATAGTAACTATGCATAATAACATTGTAATGATGTGTAAGTACACATGTATTTACTAAGTAATTAGAGACATTAATGCAAAATGTTACCAACATTAAATATTCAAAAAATGTACTTTAACTTTTATTATGTAAAATAATGAATATCAAATGATGTAAAATTAAAATATTCTCAAAACAACATGATCTTCTCCCAACAGCCCTCAATTCAGCAGGATTCCCCCCTTCTGTGGGGTAACTAATCTAAAAGCACAGAATCTAGTCTTTTTTTTTTAATGTTCCCAGTGTTTTAACAACTTCACCTGGTATGCTCTTCCATGCATTTATAACTGTGTAAAAAACTGCTTTCCATCTTCTGTTCTAAACGCTACTCAGCTTCCATTTCTGCCCTCTTGTTCTGCTCTCTGAGCTAAACTAGTGTCTTGGACTTTATCTAGACCATTTATGATTTTAAAAACAATCAAGTCCCCGCTTTCTCTTTTTTTTCTAGTTTGAAGAGATTTCATTATTTTTAACCTGTCCTCGTAGCTCATGTCATTAAGTCCTGGGATCAGCCTAGTTTCCTTTCTCTGTACCTTCTCAAGTACAATACAATACAGCTTGCAAGCAGCACTCTTCATGCAGAGAATCCCACTGCGCTTTACAATAAAAATCCTGCTCAACAATAAGCAAATCTGCTTTAAAATTGAATTTAAAAGGTCTGACTGTGTCAGCATTGCTGATATGACTCGGGAGTTCCAAAGGTAGGGAGCAGAGCAACTAAAGATCCGTGCCTTTAGATACAGGTTCGTACAGCTGTTCTGTGACAAAGCAGGTAAAGACAGTAACTACAGCACAGTCTGATCATCACAGTATTCACGTAACAACTGCAAGAGGCTGTAAACTCCTGTACAGTTTACACAGGTGTAAATGTTTACAAGCAATTGTAACAATTACAAAAAAGTATATTAACAGTGTTACCTGGTTGTTCTCTTCACTCTCTCCTGAGAAGTTCTCTCTGGGTTGATTCCTCCCAGCTCTGCGACCACAGACACTAAGCCAGCTTCTTTATCTCAGTTTTCCTGTATTTTGTTTTGTACAGAGCGGTTTTTCTTATCATCATGTAAACAAAGCCCACTGTTTCCATGCCAGGTCAGTATGAACACTGGTGGGAGGTTTGTTAAACAAAGCAAACAGAATCACCTGAGATATGTAGCACATACTCTAGTTTGTGCAAATGCTTGTGATCCCTGAATGTCTTGTATGTGTCTAAGTGTTCCATGGTTACCTCTAAGCAAGTTGAGAGTGTATTTAATCCCCACATAGTCTGTGCTGTGTCTTACAAAGAGAGCCAGAGAAAGTACACTCTCAGCTTGATTAGAGGTAGCCACTGAACATTTAAAAAAGTAAGTTATTAAATCTAATAACAAAAATAATAAAAGTATTAACAACTTAATCAGTTTATATACAGCTCTGGATACAAGTTTTGCCTATAGAATGACCTAATTTTTCTTCATAAAGTGGAATGAAACCTGCTGAATAATGTCACATTTACATATTGAATTACACACCACTTTGTAGTTTTCCATATACTTAAAAAAACACTGACAAAATTCAAACATGAAATAGTGTACTGCTACTATGGCTTCTGGTAGAGTTTTTCAATATAATTTTGTAGTTTCTTTGATTACATGATGTTAAATAAATGATCAAAATTATGTTCATAGAGTTTTATTTTCTTATTATGTCTCAATCCTAAAATTCTAGGTGATGATAAACTTTTAGGCACAGCTGTAGAATCTGTTTTTGGTTTAAACATTTTGAATGCTGTGTCTTTGACACTGAGTGTGGGATCTACACTCTCTGTGATATTGCAAGTATAGCTGATGCCAGTAGGTTCCAATAGGGGTGTGACTTATAATAGGTATTACATGACAAGAACACCATTGCCTTTGCTGTCATCTGGTGATCAAACAGCACAGTACAGTTTGGATAAAGGGTGAACTTTAAAAGTCTGTTTCAAAGCTCTTTTCAAAATGTCTGCTCTAGTACACTGATAGTGTAAGGATTATTGCCCACATTGTCAAACAGGTAACACAGTTCTTCCTGCAGTGATTTAGAAGACAGATCTCAAACCCGAGTGCACTGGAGTGGACATTTTGAAAGTACACAATTGCATCAGAAAAGGGTTAGGGATAGGGGTAGGTTTCGATTTAGGGTTAGGGTTAAGTTTACAGTTATGGTTGGGGTTAGGGTTAGGGTCAGGGTTATGGTTTGGGTTAGGGGTAGGGATAGGGATAGGGTAAGGGTTATATTATGCAAAAATATGTACACATTAAGTACATTGTAACTATGCATAACAACATTATAATTATGTGTAAGTACACATGTATTTGCTAAGTAACTGCTATGTAAATACACAATAATTAGAGACACATAATGTAAAGTGTTGCCCAGATTTCATCTGCTCAGAAGACCATTACCTGCTTGCACACTCGATCACTTATATAATATCTAGATAAGCCTTAGAACTGAATCCCACACTGTAAAACTAAATGCTTAAGAATTCAGTCTTATGGACCACATTAATACACGCCTTGGCATTGGTTTAGCCGGTAAGGGGTTAACAGTGTGATCCACTAATCTTGTGCTTATTCAATTGCATAATCTGCTATTCCCAAATGTTAGAGGAAAACATTCTGCCTTGATAAATATGAATTAGTGTTCCCTGCCAAAGCGACTGTGTTCTTTCCATCTGTGTTTGTGTTGGGAAAATAAACTGCAGTGTGCCACAAATAGGCTGAAACAGGACTCTCTGAAGTGTGATTACTGTGCTGTGCAAGAGAGAGAGAGAGAAAGAGAGAAAGAAAAAAGAAAGAAGCGTCCCTATGCTTCACCACACCTCTCTGTGCTTTACAATGCTTCCCTATGCTTTACCAGACCTCTCTGTGCTTTACAATGCTTCCCTATGCTTTACCAGACCTCTCTGTGCTTTACAATACTTCCCTATGCTTTACCAGACATCTCTGTGCTTTACAATGCTTCCCTATGCTTTACCACACCTCTTTACCACACCTCTCTATGCTTTACCAGACCTCTCTGTGCTTTACAATACTTCCCTATGCTTTACCAGACATCTCTGTGCTTTACAATGCTTCCCTATGCTTTACCAGACCTCTCTGTGCTTTACAATGCTTCCCTATGCTTTACCAGACCTCTCTGTGCTTTACAATGCTTCCCTATGCTTTACCAGACCTCTCTGTGCTTTACAATGCTTCCCTATGCTTAACCATGCTTTCACTGTGCTTTATTACAGCGATTACCTAAGCAACAGCTCAGAACTGGAGATCAGTGGGCGTTCTCTGATCCCAGTGTTGGGTGTTGCAGAGGTGGGGAAACATTCGAATTGTGCATTTCAATTTGGGTAAAAAATTGAGGGTTAATAATTGATTTCTCAAAAATAAAAAGTGTACCTTGTACCTTGAACTGAGAACTCTGAAGCTTGAGGTTCCAACTAAAATCTTGATCATGAACCAGAAAAGATTCCTACATCGGATTAGAGTTTTAGAGTTTCGGATTCGACAGTCCTATGGTGGATGAATCAGTCACGTGGTGTACACCCTTTTGACAGTGTTGTGGCAGGTGAATTAGTCCCAGTTTGTTTCTACACCCTATTGACAGTCCTATGGTGGATGAATCAGTCACATGGTGTACACCCTATTGACAGCGGTATGGCAAGTGTTTTTAATTTGATGCCCATGCCTGTGTAGATAATACACACAGATTTATCTTCTCGAACTCCCTCTCTTTCACACACATAGACGTGTTCTATTATAAATCCCCTCCACACTCACGCACACACATTGCGCATCATCCTTCTGCTTCTCTCCCCCCCAGTGCACTGGTTGCCTAGCAACCACCTCCGACAGCGATGGGACTGGCTGCTTATCAGCTCTCTCCCAGCAACCCCTCCTCCTGCTGTTACCTTGGCTTTGCTGTTGTTTTCTTTAAAGAGGAAAGCATCCAATAAAACCTGATTTTCTTTCTTTTTAAACTGCTCCCATACTCTCCAACAAGCCCGATACTTAACAGCACGCTGTGACACTTGATTGAGAGGCGAGACATCTCATTGAAGGTTGTGAATTAAGTGTGCAAGGACAGTCTTTGGTAGAATCAGATGCAGTACAGTTAAAATGCTGAACAAACTGACATGAAGCAGCCATTGATGGAAATTGCTTGCTGTTCATTCTGTGTGTGTTAAAGTATCTAATCAAATAATTCCATGCATTTTGCCTGTTTTGCACTTAGCTACACAGGACTCAAATGTGCAGTTTTGAAAGAAACACGTGTTATAGCAAACATGGATTCTTATTTTAAAACATGGTATCTGGTACTACACTAGGTTAAAGAAATCTTTGTTTGCAAGCCGTCCTTTCCAGGAAGTGTATTACTGCTTACTTCCTTGGTCGTTCACGGAAGTAGGACCCAGAACCAAAACTCAGCACCCTACATCGCTACACAAGCCACAGCATGTGTTGATTTGCATCAAATCAAGCGACTTGGAATTGGTAACTGATCTCATTGCTTCATTTCTGTGAATAACTAGTGGCCTCATTCTTGTATATTATTATTTGTTTATTTAGCAGATGCCTTTATCCACGGCGACTTACAGAGACTAGGGTGTGTGAACTATGCATCAGCTGCAGAGTCACTTACAACCCGAAAGACGGAGCACAAGGAGGTTAAGTGACTTGCTCAGGGTCACTCAATGAGCCAGTGGCTGAGCCGGGATTTGAACCGGGGACCTCCTGGTTACAAGCCCTTTTCTTTAACCACTGGACCACACAGCCTCCTATAAGGATAATGATTTTGCTGTAAAAGTTGGACTTTTTAAAATCCTGTTGTGTGCTGCTCCATACAGAGAAATACATACATAAATAATTTTGTTTCCTTACATAATTGTTAGAGAATCATCTGTCAATTCAAAATCATTAAAATGCACACACATAAAAGAAAAGGGAGATCAGTGATAAAGACAAAAGTGATAACAATTTGATCGTCAAACCTTGGTAAGCAATGCTCTTTCAAAGCAGTGTTGCTACTGAAATTGACAGATGGCTGAATGCAGAAACATTGTAACATCGTTATTGTTGTTCAAACCGTCACATTTTCTTAGTTTTATATATATATATATATATATATATATATATATATATATATTACCGACCCTTTCTGCAAATATGTATTACACAAGCAACTTAACAAATCCAATTAAATAAGTTACTAATTATCGTTGAATTTATTTCTATTAGTATTTCTAACTGTAGCGCTGGTGTTTAATGTGTATCATATATGAGGAGTGAGTCCGGGAGGCTATGGGGTGCTGTGAAATGATCCACATGAGAATTGTGGGAGGCCACGACATCAGATCCACGCATAGTGAGAGAGGGGGGAGCATTTGAACACCACTGCACCCTGTAGCTGCCTTTGAAGCCTGTTCTTCTGCGCCACTGACCAGTTTGAATATTTCATATTCTACATTTAATCTGCAGAGAGAGAATACAGAGACATCCTCTTCTAATCCCACTGCATCACCCTGAAGAAACCCCAGTTAGCAGAACACAGCATTACCAGCACACTGCACAATGGATTGGGAGAAGTACAACACAGCCTCTTCACACTGTCGTTTAGATTATCAGTTCATTCACTTTGTGCCCACAGGGCCAGCACAGGTACATCTCAATAGTGCAGCACCAACTAACACAAAGAGAGGCCTAAGTAGACCATAACAATACAATTATAAAATGTTGCTGCCCAATACTTGTGTTGCCATTTGTGCAGTGCCACTGTCTGTCTGTCTGCCATTGAAGATCATTTAGGGTATAGTTAGCACACTGTGGTCCCATTCTCAGTCTCACCATTGTAGCTGCCCTATACTTGTGCTACAATTGTCCCTTAGTGTAATACAGAACCATTGCAGTGCCGCTGTCTGTCTGTCTGCCATTGAAGATCAGTTAGGGTGTAGTTAGCACACTGTGGTCCCATTCTACTTGTGCTTCCATTGCCTCTGTAGTGTCACCGTCTGTCTGCATTGCCATCGCAGCTCATTTGGGCAGGGCAGTTAGCATACCGTGGTACTATTCTATCAATTGTGTTACAATTGTCATTGTCAGTCTGCATTCCCAAAGGTCAGAGATTCTGGTACTAAAAAGCTTCTGATGAGTGAGTCCCTTGCATCTGTTGGTCTTGGCAGAATGCGTGTCTGCGTTACAGCTTGTGTCAGTGTTATCTGTGAGCAGGGCAGTTTGTCCTGACACTGTGTGTGTGTGTGTACTTGTGTGTAAACATGCATCGAGCCAAAAGACTAATAAGCATCATTGTGTTATATCACTGTACAAGAATAGGGGGTCATTATAACCTAGATAATATCATTACACAACTCAACAAAGCTGCTCACTACACCAGAAAATCCATAGTTTTATCAAACACGTTGGCACCAGAAAATATTCAGGCAGTTCACCTTTGTTCAACTAGTCTTCATTTTGCATTACAAAAGTGCTACCAAAGGTCTAACTTTATTAGTAAGTATATGTAATTTTATGTAAAGTTACATATGTTAGCTAATAATAATAATAATAATAATTATGATTATTATTATTATTATTATTATTATTAATTAGTCATTTAGCAGACTCTTTTATCCAAAGCGTCTTACAGAGACTAGGGGGTTAGTTATGCATCAACAACTGCTGCTGCAGAGTCACATTAAATAGGACCTCATTTGGATGGAGCACAAGGAGCTCAAGTGACTTGCTCAGGGTCACACACAGTGAGTCAGTGGCTGAGCCCGTATTTGACCCTCCTGGTATCAAGCCCTTTTCTTGAACCGCTGGACTACTGTTTAACAATTACTTGAGCTGCTATTCAGCTCTAGTTACTTGCCATGTAATGTAGGCTTCAGCAGCATGTTAGTTAGTGTCACCACTATCTAAAGCCCTGACTCCTGGACACTTCTTGTATGTTATATCCATGGCAGGCAAGTGGAACTGCAGACCAGCTCCTAAACTGAGGTTGAAGAGTTAGAATACACTTCAAAAGCACAGTATCTGAGTAAATCGCAAAAAAAAAAAAAAAAACATAAAATGATTATAAACAAATACAAAGGTAATGGAACAACACAAAAATAAGAAAATGTCATTTGACTTACAATTCAATCATTTTTGCCAATATCTGTAAACATCAACAGCTGCACACACAACACACAAGAGACTTGATTCACAGTAGCTTCACTAGGTGGTGCAGGATCTTACTGTTAAACAATAATGCTAGCTTGTCTAGCCTGCGTATAAAGTACAGCCATTGCCAAAAGTCTTGCATCACCTACAATTTTAGGCTTGAGACGCAATTAAAAATAAATATGAACATAATTTATATATTTTATTTAACATCAAAGAAACTATAAAATTATATCACAAAAGCCATATTGGAATTATATCAAAAGCCATAGCAGCAGTACAGTATTTCATGTTCGATTTTGTCAGTTTCACGAAAAGTATATGGAAAACTACAAAGCGGTGTGCAATTCAATATGTTAACGTAATGTTATTCAGCAAGTTGCATTCGACTTTATTAAGTAAAATTAGTTAATATAGGGTGATGCAAAACCTTTGGCCACAGCTGAACATGTCTATGGATTGCAAACAGAACTGAATCATCAGAATCATCTCGAACATCATAAAAATAATTCCACACTAACTTTTCTATCAGATGGTGGCTGTACAAAATCAACCTGATGTGTGTTTTTTTTTAAATAAGTTTATTAAAAGATACATGAAATACATAAATCATGTTTATTAATACATTTATATTGCGAACAGCAATATACAAAATCATTTAATTTATTTACAAAGCATTTTTTTGTAATTTAAAACAAAAAAATAACCGTTAAAATTCAAGTAAAAATCCATACAAAACAATTAAAAGGAAAAAAGCTAAAGCATGCTAAATATATATATATATAAAATGAAATTTTACAAGGTAAATTCTCTTTGCATGGTGGTGCGTGGCTGCACATCTGTTACTGTAGATAGGTAAAGTCTGGGTTGCTTCAAGGATTGAAACTGGCCCTGAATGAAATGTTTGTTTAAAAAAAAATAACAGTCTGTGAGCATTGTCTTTCAAAGAAACAATCCCAAATCACATTGGACTAACATACCGTTTCCTTGTCGCGTTGAAAAAAATCATACAGGGTTAGATTTAGGTTCCTGCTCCCAGTCCAGGGTTTCAGAACGCAATTGAATTTATTATTATTATTATTATTATTATTATTTGGTCATTTAGCAGATGCTTTTATCCATAGCGACTTAGAGAGACTTGGGGGTAAACCATGCATCACAACTGCTGCTGCAGTGCCACAAAGAGGATCACAAGGAGGTTAAGTGACTTGCTCAGGGTCAGACACAACGGCTGAGCTGGGATTGAACTGGGAACCTCCTGCTAACAAGCTACTGGACTACCAAGCCTCCAATGCATTAGACTAGACAGACCTGATCAATCTTATTGAACAAATCTTTTCACCTTGCTTTTCTTGCTTAATAAACAATCTACAGACATGCTGTGATGATAGGTGTAATCGGTTCAGAGTACCTTTAGCAAGGGCCTGATTGATCAAATCCTTGCAACTACCTACCTGGTCATTTGAATAACATAGCTAAACCCGATGCAGGACTCCTGTGAGTTTATAATCCTGTAATAAAATAATGCAATAGCAGACACAAATACACTACCAGAACCTGAAATACTGAGATACTGGGCGGACTGCATTCCGGAGATTTTATGTGCAAGGTTATGGACGGTCTCTCATACACAAAGTATACAATTAAAACAAACAATAAAAAACATGCAAACAAATCCCATAATATAGAAGAATAGTCCAGAGCAGAGATATCCAACATTTCAGTCTAAAAGTCATACTAGTGATCAGAAAGACCAGGAAGCTAAACTCCCTTACAAATAATTATACACAGCTCATAACCCCTGTTGACATTTTTGGTAATGCTGTTTGTTTTTATAGTGCATTGCATGGGCCAAAGCAAAGGTGAAGTGAAACAGATTTTTTATTTTTTTTTCTTCACTTCTGCATTGAGATTTATAATCAACCTGGGTTACTACGTTCATTGTGATTTATATAGTTTGTTTGGTCTTGACTTCCATATCATCACGAAGACTCTGGTGTATAATTGTTTATAAGGCTATCCCTGACAACATCCCAAATCATCTTAATAAATTGCCAATGAACTCTGGTAGTATTTATAATCTTAGATCTCAGACTAAGTTTCTATGCAGTTGAGACATGTTTTTGTTTTGGGCGAAGCCCCTAAATTGCTTTGTATAATTTGATTAACTTGTTTGTCTTCATTTTGTAAATTATATATATAAATATAAATTTTGTATTACATGCAACCTTCTTGACCAGTTCTCCCATGAAAAAGAGATTTTAATCTCAATGGGATTTTCCTGGTTAAATAAAGGTCACCATTGTTGCTCCTGCAAACAAAACATCATTCACAGTATATAAATTACGCAAGAGAGCAAAGAAAAGTTCAGCTGAGGTGGTGCTGCCAGCATTTTGATGTTTTTTTTGTTCTTTGCTTCGAACTCAGTAAGACAATAAGGCATTTTAGCATTACATTTTAACTAAAAAAAACAATGCAAGGTAAAACTTATAAGAAAGGGGCTGATTTGATCAACCCATTTCCCAGAAGGATGAGTCAGATTTTACAGAACTGAGGAGTCGCTATGGATTGTATCAACTACCTATAAAACAGGATTCTCCCTAAAAGTTAGTGGTTGATACAATCCAGTTTTGTCAACAGACAAACGTTTTGGCTAGTGTCTTCATTAGTGTTGACTACAATAGACAAAATTAACATGCATACCCCCCCCCCCCTCTCTAAAAACACATATTCTGAAGCTTTTAACCATCAGTTGGATATCCCTGGTCTAAATCATCTTACCTGTACAAACCTACTTTCACCCTATAGTGTCCAAAGTTTATAAGTTAGCCCTATGAGTTGATCCAACAAAAGGTTGGAAAAAAGTTTTTTTCTACACAAGTCTGGACCAATAAAAAAATGACTTTTTTTGCAGCTTTTTTTTACATTAATAAAACAGTAAAAATGTGTCATTTTAGTGCAGTTGAAATTGACAGAGAGAGATGATATTCAATTCAGTTCTCCCTAAACCCCTCTCCTTACAAGAGAGACACAGAGAGAGATGCTCCAATGCAAAGTTTGCACCATTTTTTATTTTCCTTTAAAGGAATAACAGCTTTTGTAAGTTCTAGTCTAGCACTTCCAAAATTTGAAACCAGACTTTGTTGGCTTGCCTGCCTGAGGCAGATTTAGCTGCAGGCAGGCCCACAATATTTTCCATCTGCTCCATTGTGAACTAAACAGCCATCCTCCTGCTGCTACCTTCAGCAGTAGGGGGTTATCGACGCCATATGTTAGCTCAGGGAACCAAAACACAAATGTGAACAGCAGCAACTTTCATACAGGGCAAAGCACCGTATAATCAGGTTTGGTGATCTTTCTGGTTTCTATAAAATAGTTTGGAAAGCGTTCCTGTGTTTTTCATTCTCAAGTCTCTTTGTTGATCCTGCCACAACATATTTTCAAATCAATTACTCTATTCCATAAAAGGAGAAAAGTAACAGAGCACGTTTCACAAAACAACTCACTGATATAATTAAATGTCTCTATAAGTGTTTGCAGCTAATAAAAGAATCCTGTGAATCTTACCTGTTGTGTACTTCTATTCGTTATAGAGGTCTCAAATTTGCAGTTTTGAAAAATATTACATTATATTAAACATGAAAATCTATTGGGGTAAAAAAATCTATTTTTGCAAGCAATGCTTTCAGATATTGTTGCATGTTCTTGTTCACCTGGAGGGTTAATAACCAGCCAGCAGCTTCCCCTACCGGCTGACACTGCTGAGGTAACCCAGGTAGTGCTCCAGATTTCTTGAGAGCAAAGCCTGGAAACTATTTCAGAGGAGACGAAAAACCGAGGTCCTGTTGTAATAAAAGCATATGCTAATTGACTAATTAATAGTACATAAAAAGGAAAATACATGTTACACTATGTGTTTCTTTCAAACCTGCATGCTTGAGACTTACAGCTCTGGCCAAAAGTGTTGCATCCCCCTACAGAATTAACTAATTTTGCTTTATAAAGTCGAATGAAACCTGCTGAATAATGTTACGTTAACACATTGAATTACACACCGCTTTGTAGTTTTGTGAAATTTTGAAATCTAACATGAAATACTAATGTACTACTATTATGGCTTCCAGGAGACTTTCGCGATATCATTTTATAGTTTCTTTGATTACATGATGTTAAATAAAAGATACAAAATGATGCTCATATATATTTTTTAAATGATGTCTCAATCCCAAAATTCGAGGTGATGCAAAACTTTTGGCCATACCTGTATGTAGCCAATGGAAACCAAACAAACCAGGTAAGATATATAATTATGTGATTAGCTACAAGCACTTTAAAGCCATTTTGTAATGTGAATGTTTCTCAGGAGTAAACGCTTCATTTCCTACAGTTTAACTTTAGAACAATAAAGTAGTGTGAGCTTAGCATGGATCTACAGCTCATGAATAAACCTGATCCAGAGAGAGAGAGATTGCGAGTCCCTGTGCTTTGCTGAGTGTGGCTCTGCTAGGAGCACTTCCACACGCACACGGCCAGGCTCCCTCCGAAGAACATGTAGAGCAGGTTCTTCACCTCGTGGGTCACCTCAAACCCGAAGCCCTCCCCAATCACTACGTGCCACGAAGAGCCGAACTTCTTATCCATGGACTCCTTGATCATCTTAGCGGCGTTCTGAGGAGACACCCACACACAGAGTTTACAATACAGAGGACAGACTCCTTCAAAGTTTACAATACAGAGGACAAACACAGACATACACAGACAGGATCCTTCAGAGTTTACAATACTAACTACATTATTTCAGCAAACATAAAGACAGACAGACAGACAGAGAGAGACACACCACACCACACAACACAGACAGGCTCCTTCACAGTTTACAATACAGAGGCTAACAAAATACTTTCAGCAAATCCTAATCTTTAGAAAGCTAGCAGCTCCGAATTCAAATGTACAAGAGTGAAAAAAATTATACGTTTCCGGCAACTCTGATAAGTGACTGGGCTTTTTTAAAAGCACTAAGCATCCTAGGTTATACAAGAAAAAACAACACCCCAATAATATTCAATATTCGAGCAACGGCACTTGGAACTACTCAGAACACTGACTGCAGATATTATAAAAAGGGAAGGGGGGGTATATAAGGTACTGAGATAAAGAAGGGAGAGGGACAGATAGGGGAAGAAAAGAAAGCTACTGACCTCATTGTTTGTGGCGTATTTCTCACAAGCAGTGACACAGAGCTCCATAGTCTCTACTCTCATCTCCTCTGGCATGTCTGTGTGCTGCAAGAGGAGCACGGGGCATTACACTTCAAGCATCAAATCACTGTTTTGCAGGCTGGGACACTTTTATACCACCAATGCATGAGGCTTGGGGGTCCAGGGGTTAAAGAAAAGGGCTTGATACCAGGAGGTTCAAATCCCGGCTCAGTCACGGACTCACTGTGTGTGACCCTGAGCAAGTCACTTAACCTCCTTGTGCTCCGTCCTTCAGATGAGATGTATAGGTTACCATGGATTACCATGTTTTACAATGCTTACCTGTTCTTTACCAAGCTTTCATTATGCTTTCATTATGCTATTCTTACCCGGACGAGAGGGAAGCTGTGCACTCTCTTGTAGTCGGCCTCCTCCTTCTTGCTTTCTGCTGGTTCAGCCATTTTAAAGCTTTCTGTGGAAACAATAAATATAAATGAATATAATGATGTGTCTGTATCTATTGTTTAATCAATTGCTCAATGACTGGATTAATCGATATCTATATTATTATGAATTAGTCATTTAGTAGACACTTTTATTCAAAGCGACTTAAAGAGACTAGGGGGTGAACTATGAATCATCAACAACTGCTGCTGCTGCTGCAGAGTCACTTACAATAGGATCTCGGTTTTACGTTTCATCCGAAGGACGGAGCACAAGGAGATTATGTGAATTGTACAGGGTCACACACAGTGACTCAGTGGCTGAGCCGGGATTTAAACCTGGTATCAGCCCTTCTCTTTTACCACTGGACCACCAAACCTACCTACTATAAAACTGTTCTCCAATTAGCTACACCTGATGAAGTCACGCTATGTGTCAAACCGCATTGTGTTTGAATCAAAATGAAGCAAATAAAAAGTAAGAAGATTTTGCTGCACAACATCAGTGGTCATGTCTTAAAGAATATAGAAGAGGTTTTTTCAGTGTGCGACCTGTGCCGATTCCACAAATATCAACAATTAAAAGATATGCATGGATGGCTAGCTTACCATTACTAGAACTGTTTTGTTACTTTAAGGAGACATTCTTAGTGTAGAAATGTGTATGTATTTTTATATATACAGGCATTACCATTTCAATTACTAGAGATTATCCCTTTAAAATCAACAACAATAGTTACCCATGTGACCCTTAAACTTGACATTTCTATCACAGTGTTCTATATAAAGTATGCAGATTTTATTTTTAGTCAAGTGAAATGCATTTATCCTGCCAGTTTAAAAGAACTCAAACAACAGGGACAGAAATAAGACTCCCGCTGTAATAGGGTAGTTACTAAAGTATATTTTTATCATTTGAGAAATATAGCCAAACTTAGATCAATTATTTCCGTATCTAATGCCGAGAGACTAATGCATGCCTTTGTTTCATCTAGAATTGATAATTGTAATGCATTTTTTTCTGGTATCCCAAAACGTGTGGTGTCTCGCTTACAGCTCATCCAGAACACTGCCGCTAGAATTTTGACTAAAACCAGGAAAAGTGAACATATTACCCCTGTTTTGACCTCTTTACACTGGCTCCTGTGCAGTATAGAATTGATTTTTAGATTTTGCTGTTAACTTACAAAGCCCTGAATGGATTAGCACCCAGCAGGAGTTACTGACCCTGTATCTTCCAAACCGCACTCTGAGCAACACGGGAGGCAGGGCTTTTTCTTGTAGAGCTCCTAAATTATGGGATGCTCTGCCTTCGTTTGTCAGGGAAACTGGGACCATTACAATTTTCAAGTCAAGACTTATATTATTATGTGTATACTGTTATTTAAATCTGTTATTTAAATGGTCTGATTGTGGCAGTTGTATGTGTGACATGCTATACAAATGTATTGTGGTTGGTTCTTTTTTCTGCTATGTACTGTACAGTGCTTTGCGATACTTTTGTATAAAAAGCGCTATATAAATGCAATAAACAAATCAAATTAATACAATAGCAGTTTGATCCATTCCTGGTTATGAGTTTAATAAGACTTTTTACCTACACACACTGTTAATCAAGCTCGTAGTAAAACCTGGAATGGATGAAACTGCTTTGCAATAGGAGTCTTATTTCGGTGTACTTCTCCAATGCCAAACGATATGAATGGAATTTAAACCCCAAGTCGAGCCATTATACAGTACAATATGAGCGAATATCGATTTATTTTATACTTACACACTTACTACACTGTTTGCGGTTCTGATAAGTTTGATGCTAATACTAATACTATTAGTGCAACAGCTTTAAGAGACGTGCTTCGAGTAAAAACTGGTCGGGTAATTTTTGGTCGTATTTATTTATGTGTGAAACGCAGCTAACCCATTAAAATCAAATTGTCACCATTATACACAACCGTCTTACCTGTGTATATACGTAGCTGAATACCCAATTAATTCAAACATAAATTTAAAGCAATGCAATGTATTTAATGTAAAGACCAACCATTGCTTTACATCACTTGACCGAACTAAATCAATGCATTGTCAAAAGCACAACACTTACAAAAGGCATCACATGCATCTAAAATGTTTGGTGACGTTAAAATATATAACGTGTACATTATTTCGGTTCTATTGAATGTACTGTACCTGCTCTCGCTGTTTGGAGAAGTTTGTTTAGGAGTCTCGTCTCCGTTCGGGTAGCCCTGGTTGTCAGGGAGACATTCCGCCCCTAGCAACTACTAGCGCCCGGAACTGCCCATCTACTCCCAAGCCTGATTGGCCCAGACGAGAACAGCTTAAGCAATTGAATCATATGATTGGATGAAACTGCTATCATTCTATTTAAAGCAAGGCTGGTTACGCCCTGGGAGGAAGAAGGTCCTTGGGTTGTATTTTAATTGATAAAAAGCAAGCGCCTGAGCAAATTAACTCGTTATGTTTGCTGTTAAAAATATAAATATCTTTCAATATGCTTTTTAAATGATAATTTAATGAAACACACTCACGAGTATGTAAAATACCAGGTTTAAGAGTGTAATAGCGCTGGAATCAAATCCACATAGACAGGCAAAAGACGCGGCATTCCTCCTTGGGAAAAGAGGGGCGTGTCAATCAATGTTATTCAAGTCTGCAGTTTAAGTCTTATTAACTTTTTCTGCAGTATAATTTGGAAAGGTAAGATGGTAAAGAGAAAGTTATGACAGTTTGAATTGGGACCCCAACTGAAAACTGAGGAAAAGGTAACTCGCAAACAATAAATAAATTAAACGTGTATGTATAGCCTATGTATTTTCTGTACAATTATAATAAGGCATTGGGTTAGCAGATTTCCAGATTGAAAAACCGTTTTTTTTTTCTTCAATTCATTGAAGCTGGTAGCAACTGAAGCAGTTAAAATAGATATATAATACCACAAACATAATTTAGAAATTAAACATTGGGTCAATATCTTATAACAATTGTAAGTCGCCCTGGATAAGGGCGTCTGCTAAGAAATAAATAAATAAATAAATAAATAATATAGGAGGCTTGGTGGTCCAGTGGTTAAAGAAAGGGGCTTGTTACCAGGAGGATCCCAGTTACAAAAAGGATGTTGCTGCTCTAGAAAGAGTGCAAAGAAGAGCAACCAGAATTATCCCGGGTTGAAAAGGCATGTCGTATGCAGACAGGCTAAAAGAATTGAATCTATTCAGTCTTGAACAAAGAAGACTACGCGGTGATCTGATTCAAGCATTCAAAATCCTAAAAGGTATAGACAATGTCGGCCCAGGGGACTTTTTTTTTTACCTAAAAAAAAGAAACAAGGACCAGGGGTCACAAATGGAGATTAGATAAAGGGGCATTCGAGAACAGAAAATAGGAGGCACTTTTTTACACAGAGAATTATGAGGGTCTGGAACCAACTCCCCAGTAATGCTGTTGAAGCTGACACCTTGGGATCCTTCAAGAAGCTGCTTGATGAGATTTTGGGATCAATAAGCTACTAACAATCAAACAAGCAAGATGGGCTGAATGGCCTCCTCTCGTTTGTAAACTTTCTTATGTTCTTATGTTCACTGTGTGTGACCCTGGGCAAGTCACTTAACCTCCATATGCTCTGTCCTTCGGCTGAGACGTACAGTAGCGGTTCTATTGTAAGTGACTCTGCAGCAGAGACGTCTGCTAAATGACCTCTATATATATATATATATATATATATATATATATATATATATATATATATATATATATATAATATGTGTGTGTGTGTGTATATATATATATATATGTGTATATATATATATATATATATATATATATATATATATATATATATATATATATATATATATATATGTATGTATACAGTGCCTTACATAAGTATTCACCCCCCTTGGACTTTTCCACATTTTGTAGTGTTACAACCAGGAATTTAAATGGATTTAATTAGGTTTTTTTGTCACTGATCTACACAAAAATGTCCATAATGTCGAAGTGGGGAAAAAAATCTACATATTTTTCAAAATTATTTACAAATAAAAAACTGAAAAGTCTTGATTGCATAAGCATTCACCCCCTTTGCTGTGACACCCCTAAATAAGCTCTGGTGCAACCAATTGCCTTCAGAAGTCACATAATTAGTTGAATGGAGTCCACCTGTGTGCAATTAAAGTGTCACATGATCTCAGATTAAATACACCTGTTTCTGGAAGGCCCCAGAGTTTGTTAGAGAGCATATCTAAACAAACAGCATCATGAAGACCAAGTAGGTATCAAAACAAGTCCGGGATAAAGTTCTGGAGAAGCACCAATCAGGGTTGGGTTATAAAAAAATATCCCAAACTTTGAACATCCCTCGGAGCACCGTTAAATCCATTATTAAAAAATGGAAAGAATATGGCACAACCGCGACTCTGCCTGGAGAAGGCCGTCCACCAAAACTCAGTCCAGTACAGCACAGATTTAACCTAGCAATTGTTGATCACAATGAAATAGGAGGGTTATTTTGCTAGTGCTCTGGTAAGCACTTCTTTAAAGGGGGGCAGTGATCAAGTTGCCTGTGCTTATAAGAAACATGAATTAAAAGAAAATAGAACAAAAAATGCAGCAGAAAGAGGCCTGCAAGTTTAAAGACTGTATTAGGAAGCTGATCAATTTGAGGCAGTATTAAGATGTTTGGATAATTCAAATAAACCAATGTAGGAATTGAAAATAAAATAATTATTAAATTATCCATGTCGCTTTCATTCCTTCCATGCATCTCTCTCTCTCAGACAGCTGGCTCCCACACAGGCTGCAACAGGCACATAATCTGGGTCACTCTCTGCTGACGGGATTAATGACAACCAATCAGCCAGACAGAGACAGCACAGCACAACAGCACAGTCATAGTTCTATCCATCCAACTGACACACAACACAACAGGTGTGCTATTGACAGTTCTTGTGATTGAAGGAGCTCATTACCCATAAAATAACCCCTATGAAAACTCAAAGTCTGTAAAGACTGTTTGTTTTAAATAGAAAACTGGACTCTGAAACGTCATTTAAAGTGCTGTGTAGATGTTAGTTTACATATCTATAACATTACATACTTGCTGACAAAAAGTTAAAAGAACACAATGTACTTACCCGAGTATGGAACCATAGCTGTGGGAGCTTGGAGATATCCTGGTGTGTAGCTGAAAAATCAAAATAAACCAAAAAGAAAAGTTATTATTTTGATATCAAAGAACAAAAGGCCCATTGTTTAAATAAACAGGAACAACGATAAGCTTAGTGAGGTAAAGCTAAAAGTAAAAATGTATTTATTTATTGGTCAAGTTGTAAGGGAGGTTTGTGCAATGGGGGCGGCATTCTTGGGTAGGGCGCGACTGGGAGTCCCAGATTATTAAAGGTCCAGGCAAGCACACCTTCAGAAATAGAGGGGGACATTTTTATCTTGGGAAAATACAAAAGGGAAAATGTGTTTTTTTTAACTTTGCTATCGGAATAAATAGCTTTTGGATATGTTTGTTTGTAAAATGTATTATACAAAGTAAGTCTAATGAAAACTGTTTATTCCAAAAGATTACAATTATTAGTTTAGATTGTTCCAGGGGGGGAGGAGCCTAGCTGGGTAGACTCCAATAAATGCCTCCTGGGAGTTCATTTGAGAGAGACTCGGTAGCTCTGATCTAAGAGAAGGGTGTTCAGTTATTGCACCACTAGTCAGTAGAACATTGCTGGTATCCTGTTCATGTTTTTAATTTATTTTGCAGTATATAGTTTTGTTTTGGTTTCTCCATTTTGGCATCTCATTAATAAATTGCTGTTCTTCACTGCAACATACAGTCTGTTGTTCTGCTTGCCTCAGCAGTCCTTTTGACCTCTGGTCATATGGCTCTCCTTTACAGTGCTATAGCAAGTGAATCAGTCCCATGGTGTACTGTTGACAGTGCTGTAGCAGGTGAATCAGCCCCATGGTGTACAGGGTGTTGATAGTGCTATGGAAGGTGAATCAGTCTTGTGGTGTATACCCTATTGACAGTGCTATGGCAGGTGAATTAGTCCCATGGTGTGCTATTGACAGTGCTGTGGAAGGTGAATCAGTCCCATAGTGCTATAATTCTTTGGTCAAGTCCTGTATATTATGCTTACATAATGTTGAACACTAAACATACAAACAGCATTGTAGCTGCACTTTCAAAGGCTTAAAGGATTAGTCCGTCCCAATATTGTTGATCAGTGAAGTACATTAATGCACAATATTAATATGTTAAAGCCTCATATGTGATTAGAAACAAACCCATTGCATTTGACAATAATGGAGGAGGATAAATACTCTGAGGAAGAAGAACAACACATGATTTCAATTGACCTCTTCGGGTTAAACATCTGGATGCCTAGGCTCCAATCCTTCTAGCCCCAGACATTTAGTCGAATCCACAACACAAACTCCACAATCCTGCTTAGGAGAGCTGAAGGTCTTCCGATCCCCAAGCCATTCCTTTCCACCACAGTGGATGTGAGCTACCGTCCCCTGGAGGACAAAGGCCAGCCGTGCAGGTGTCTGTCTGAGCTCACCAGGCGCCTGGCCAGTAGGGGCCATTGTAGTGCTATGAGGGGAAACAGTCCCTGCTGGTTTTGCCTCCCTAAACAAGTGCCAGAGCCAGTGCTCCCTGTGGATTCCCCAGTGAAGACAGCCAAGTTGAAAATCTCTCTTTCCTGGCTGTCAGTCTGAGTTACATCACATCCTGTCACACTGTCTCCTCTGTTCTGAGTGACTCGTCAGGGGTATGCTACCATTGCACCAAGGTGATTTGTCTTCGATTGTATAACTATGGCAGTATATATTTAATATTGTGTGGTAGTAAAATGTTAAACCAAGGTGACATTTTTACCACATAGGTCTTATTTTATTTAGCTCAGCAGTGAAACCTTTTTTAGTAGTTTCTCTCCAACCCCACTTCAAATTCAAAAGTCCCTCATTACTGCAACCCAGAACCGATCCGGAGGATAACGATCAACAGCTCCTCGCTGTCAAGCCACTCTGTTCTTTTTCTCCCGCTGAACCTAAGCATAACTAAGCAAGTGTAATGGATTGGCATCTCAGCCCATTGAAGTGAACGGCAAGGTCAGGGCTGGATGTGAACCACAAACCATAACAATTCAACTGAAGAGCAAGCTCTGTAGTCAAGAGGTAAGTATGGGTCTTACGCTGATGTCAGCATTGTTAACTTCTCAGTCGCTAGGAGAAGATCCATCACATTCTCCTCCTGCTTAATCAAAGCTCGCCATCGAGCGGAAAAACAACTGCAATTTTCTCTGTGCTGTTTGTAAATTGGCATATTTTCTTTGCTCACTGTGAGGACGTTTTAGACATGTGCTGTTTAACAACTGCACCATTTAAAATGGCGCTGGTGGGTCATGTGAGTATATACACATCGTCTTGTTTTCTATTTTGGAGTTTTGTTTTTTCATCTAGTTTTAAACTTAAAAGAAAAAATCACATGACCTGGTGCCGGATTGCGCAGTCAGGTTTGCAGAAGAGACTTAAAAATCATGCCGGATTCCAGAACAAATAGATTCCAGATTGTAGAGGGGATCACACCATTCATGTCAATAGGGATTTGGTTGGGACCCAAAACTCATGCCGGATTATACAGAATGCTGGTATGTAGAGGGGCTGGATTAGACAGGTTTTACTGTATAGAAGCTATACAGGCGATTTTGAAGACAAAAGATTGTAGACTGCAGATGGGACCTGTGGTTAGCTGCCGCATTTTAATTGTGGGAAAACAAAAAGTTTTACAGACAGATGGGAATGTGACTTGTGCAAGAGAGCGGGGGGATAGAGGCAGGGAGGTGTTAATCTTTGCTTGCAGCAGCAGATTATCCAAGAAACATCAACTCTAATCCAAATACTCTAAATGGATTGTGAAGCGTATCAGAGCCCAAATACAGCCTACTTCATCATCGCATTAGGTAAGGGGGTCGTCATGCAGGGCAAACAAGTTAATTCCACAGGGAGCTGAAGTGAGTCCCATGTGAACTGATCATGAACTAGAAATGAGGATCTGAGGAGGGTTGCCTTAGTTTCTTAAATGGGTCTCAAACGGGGTCAATGTGTATCGCTGGTTCATCAGAAAAATCACATCTCAAGAACCAGGAATAACCAGGAAACAACGCAGAACAAGAAAATTTACGAACGAGGGGAGGCCATTCAGAACATCAGTGCCCATCCGGTTCTAGCAGCTTATTGATCTTAGGGCTCTTGAAGGATCCCAGTGATTCTGCCTCAACAACATGACTAGGTAGTCCATTCCATACGCTAACCACTGTGTGTGAAGAAGTGTGCAAAATTACAGTGGTAAACTTTTATAAAGGCTGTAGAGTACACAATTATGAACCCGCTTGCATCAGTGTAAATAGACAGTTGCTAAGAGGAAAGTCAACGGGAGTGGGATCGTTGCGTTCGTTTGGGGGTCAGTTGTCGGATCACAGCTGAGGGGGTGTCTCCTCTGCTCTGAGCAACTCAGAGGTATTTATATCTGCGCCACTGGCCATTGTTCTGCCGTCCATGTTGAAAACAAACAGAAGAATGAAGTGTTTAGGATGTTTACAACCTTTCTGAGTGGTTCTAAGGAGTTTGGTTGCTCCAATATTTAATCAGAATCATGTTTTCCCTGTATCATACCCCTCCTGACATTATCTGAACCTGTAGAATCTTAGTTGCTGGCTCATTTTGAGTTATTCCAAACAAATAAATTCAATCAATTGTCCTTTTTCCTTGGATCTAAATTTTTGTAAATTCTCCCTCATGCGTTTATAACGGGCAGTGTTGCCTAAGGCACTGATTACGGATTCTGACCCCTGTCAGTGAGATGACATGAGGTTGAAAGCTCTAACACCACAAATGCAGATGAGCCCGTCTCTTTTGCATAGCAGTTAAGACTCTCGCTTGTGGTGTGCGGGGTCGCCAGTTCACACCCTACCTCCACCCTGTTACATTGGTGCTGTGACTCTAATCTCATAAAATGGCTGCAGCCGATCAGTGAAATTAAAGGAAGGAAGAGTGTAACAGGCAGTGTTGTGTAATACACTGCTGTTACATATTCTGTCTCCTGTCAGTGAGATGAGGTTAAAAGCTCCACGACTATAGATGGCACTTTTGCATACCAGTTAAACCCAGCCTCCATCCCTGTGTAACGCTCGATTAACACTAGAACCGCCATGCAGGTCAATTTGACCCATTTTGGATTTAAAATGTTCGTTTTTGACTTTTCCTAAATATATGAATTAAATAGCATGACGCCGTTTGATAGCCAGAATTGCAATGATAAAGTTATAAACAGTTCTACCTAGAATCGCCACCTGGGTCAATTTGACCCATGCATTACAATACATGTCTCTTTTTTAATATAATGTAAGATATTCTATTTTTTGGCAAATGCAGCAAACAAAACACACCTCCTCCTAGCACACATGTTTTTATTTTATTTTATTTTATTTCAAGCCTTTGTAGACTGAGACAGAAATTGATATGACTGTGGATTTGTACAATTGCAGCAAGATGCCAACTCAGTGAAAGCCTAGTTGCTTTATTTCTCAATGTACCTGGGATACAACAATCCTTCGTTTTGTTCCAGAAATGCTACTGGGAATATATCAGAAGGAAATATTTAATCTTGAAAAGTAGTCATTTTTATTGGAATATGGCAAGCTGCACTCAGATGCATACATCAAACTGAAGTGACAGGTAAGAGAACAACTTATGTGCCTAATATGATACGTATGTTATATATTCTTTATATATATATATATTAGAAAAAAAAATTGGTTTTACAGGTTTGTATGTACCAGTTTACACAATAGTGTTCAATGGCACAGAGCCAGCAGGCAAACGTGTAGGTTCCATAGAGTACGAAGCAGCCGTCATACCGGAAGTAGTGTTATATTTTCTTTTTATGTAGTATTAGAAACAATGATTTAGTTTTTTCAGTTTTGTATGTACATATACCCGTTACAACTGTAAGCAGGTATATGTACATACCTGTTTCTTTTGAAATGTATATTTTTTCATTTTTTGTAGTCGTGCTATATATGCTCTCATTATGAAAATAAAGCCTTTTATGTTTCATTTTCCATATAAGTACAGTATTTCAGCAATGTAAATGTTAGATATGATGTTCATGAATAAAACTTTTGAGTTGTATCAATAGTTGTAAAACCATTGAGTTGTATGTCTTTCATTTTCACAGCAAAGCAGTTTAAAAATGTATGGGTCAAAATAACCCATGTGGTGGTTCTAGGCAATTTGAAAATCTGGCGTTTCTAGTGTTAACAGGTTTTTCTGCTTCTGTTTCTAAAAATACACTTCCCTTCAATACAGCTCATCTTTACACATTGCTGATAGCTACTTCTATTAGGTAGTACCATACTAGCTCATACCAATTAGAAAATGTTCCATTACAATGGACTGAAAGACCAGATTGCTATTCAGAACCCCCATGCCGTTCACAGACCTGAAGCAAAGAGAGAGAGAGATAAAACTGAATATTAATAGTCTCCATGCTGTGCCTCTCCTCCTTTTTTGTCTTATAGAGAGAATGATGTAGTGGAGCAGATGAAGGATGAAATATTAATACTCTCATCTCTCTCTCTCTCTCTCTGCCCTCTCGCTCTGTGTTTTTCATCTCTGAGCTCCTGCGCTGTGAGAGTGAGATGCTCTTGAACACAGAACTGTAAAGGGATAGAGGAATGTAATATTAATGGTGTCTGCTCTCTCTCTCATCTTGAGCGTCTCCCCATTGCCGTCATCACGAGACACACAGTGCCATGACGCAACCTGTCTGTCTGTCTGTGATATTGTGCTAAAGCCTTTTAACACAGACTTCAGCGAAAGGAAATGTTTTCCACAGAATTATGATATTAAAGGGATGGCGGCTGCTAACAATATCATTCCATAAATCATACTTGTTGTGTATGTCTCAAATGTTCAGTTTTTTTAAAGAAACACTTTATACATGTTCATGTCAGGTACTACACTAGGATAAAGACTCTAACCCCTAACCTCTATCCCCTAAAACTGACCCTAACCCCAACCCCTAACCTTAACTTTAAACCTAAACCTAATCCTAACTTCTAACGTTAGCTCCATCCCTAACCCCTAACTCTAAACCTAAAACTAACCCTTACATCTAACCCTAACCCTAAACCCTAACCTTATCACCACTGATATACAGACGTGCTCAAATTTGTTGGTACCCTTACAGCTCATTGAAATAATGCTTCATTCCTCCTGAAAAGTGATGAAATTAAAAGCTATTTTATCATGTATACTTGCATGCCTTTGGTATGTCATAGAATAAAGCAAAGAAGCTGTGAAAAGAGATGAATTATTGCTTATTCTACAAAGATATTCTAAAATGGCCTAGACACATTTGTTGGTACCCCTTAGAAAAGATAATAAATAATTGGATTATAGTGATATTTCAAACTAATTAGTTTCTTTAATTAGTATCACACATGTCTCCAATCTTGTAATCAGTCATTCAGCCTATTTAAATGGAGAAAAGTAGTCACTGTGCTGTTTGGTATCATTGTGTGCACCACACTGAACATGGACCAGAGAAAGCAAAGGAGAGAGTTGTCTGAGGAGATCAGAAAGAAAATAATAGACAAGCATGGTAAAGGTAAAGGCTACAAGACCATCCCCAAGCAGCTTGATGTTCCTGTGACAACAGTTGCAAATATTATAAGAGGTTTAAGGTCCATGGAACTGTAGCCAACCTCCCTGGGCGCAGCCGCAAGAGGAAAATCGACCCCAGATTGAACAGAAGGATAGTGCGAATGGTAGAAAAAGATCCAAGGATAACTGCCAAAGAGATACAAGCTGAACTCCAAGATGAAGGTACGTCAGTTTCTGATCGCACCATCCGTCGCTTTTTGAGTGAAAGTGGGCTCCATGGAAGAAGACCCAGGAGGACTCCACTTTTGAAAGTAAAACATAAAAAAGCGAGACTGAAATTTGCTAAAATGCATGTTGACAAGCCACAATCCTTCTGGGAGAATGTCCTTTGGACAGATGAGTCAAAACTGGAGCTTTTTGGCAAGTCACATCAACTCTATGTTCACAGATGAAAAAATGAAGCTTTCAAAGAAAAGAACACCATACCTACAGTGAAACATGGAGGAGGCTCGGTTATGTTTTGGGGCTGCTTTGCTGCACCTGGCACAGGGTGCCTTGAATCTGTGCAGGGCACAATGAAACCTCAAGACTATCAAGGCATTCTGGAGCAAAACGTACTGCCAAGTGTCAGAAAGCTCTGTCTCAGTCGCAGGTCATGGGTCCTCCAACAGGATAATGACCCAAAACACACAGCTAAAAGCACCCAAGAATGGATAAGAACAAAACATTGGACTATTCTGAAGTGGCCTTCTATGAGTCCTGATCTGAATCCTGTCGAACATCTATGGAAAGAGCTGAAACTTGCAGTCTGGAGAAGGCACCCATCAAACCTGAGACAGCTGGAGCAGTTTGCTCAGGAAGAGTGGGCCAAACTACCTGTTAGCAGGTGCAGAAGTCTCATTGAGAGCTACAGAAAATGTTTGATTGCAGTGATTGCCTCTAAAGGTTGTGCAACAAAATATTAGGTTAGCGGTCCCATCATTTTTGTCCATGCCATTTTCATTTGTTTTATTATTTACAATATTATGTTGAATAAAAAATCAAAAGCAAAGTCTGATTTCTATTAAATATGGAATAAACAATGGTGGATGCCAATTACTTTTGTCAGTTTCAAGTTATTTCAGAGAAAATCGTGCATTCTTTGTTTTTTGTGGAGGGGTACCAGCAAATTTGAGCACGTCTGTATATTCTAGCAGTATCCAACCACTGTCTGCCTATACTGTTTCATACCTTTGGGATGTTACAAATTGCTTTCAAAGCTGTTCTGCTATCCATTTAGCTAGTTAGGATTTCTGCAGGGTAATTTTGCAGAGTTTATGGATGATTTAAAAGGGTTCAGAAGAAGAGATGTGTGACAGGATTGACCGAGGTTTGAGACTCAGAGACAGTTTTAAGTTCAAAAATAAAGTTTTTAATAAACACAAATACAAAATAAACCAGCACGAGGGCCAAACAAAAAGGTTTAAACATAAAACAAACACAAAGCAAAAAGCAAAACTTACAAAAATAAAGGTTTCCAGGCTGGGCGTTGCCTTCACTGGAACAGAAAAACACAGCACAAACAAAACACTCCTTCTCCTTCTCCTTCTCCTTCTCCTTCTCCTTCTCCTTCTCCTTCTCCTTCTCCTTCTCCTTCTCCTTCTCCTTCTCCTTCTCCTTCTCCTTCTCCTTCTCCTTCTCCTTCTCCTTCTCCTTCTCCTTCTCCTTCTCCTTCTCCTTCTCCTTCTCTCTACAATTCTCTCTCTCCCTAGCCAGGGCCTCTCCCCTGGCTTTTATCCCCTGTGGCTGGAGCCCAATTAATCAATAATTGCTAATTAGTCAATTAGGGCTCCAGCCACATTCTCACATGTTTTCCTGGCCGGGAGGAATTTTAACCCCCTCCCTGCCAGTCCCAACCATGATCATAAAGACGGGGCAGTCCCCCGTCACAAGATGATATAAGACATGTTCCTGTTTTGATGAGGAAACAGTACTAGGTATTGCATGGATGTAACATTCAGACATGCTAAAAGAAAGTCGTAGACACACTTCAACTGGAAGTTTTTTGTGGTGCCTTCTTACATCTAATATAACGATTAACGGAAACCCAACTGTACAAAATAATGATTGTTGACGGCACATACATTTTCGGTTTTCTATTATTAATAGTGTTAGAATTATTAGTATTACTTTCTTGAATTTGAATACAATTCGTCTTTTTTCATAAAACAATAATTTCAAATCTGGACATCATATTGGTAAAAGGTTGGTAAAGTACAGGTGGCACAGTGTCTTCCCAAAGCATACTTGTCTGCGCCTGTGATGACGCCTCTCCCATTCCCTGTCTGTCTTTCTCTCTGTAGTAGTGCTTGCAAGGATAACCAAGAACACTTCAGTCTGTGTTGAGCACTTTCCTTAGCACATGTGTCTCAGCATCTTTATTCTGGTTACAACCCAGGTGATGAGGGAATGAGCATTTCAATGTAAAGTGGAGCGATGAAAAAAAGAAGCCAATTTAGAAGGAAAAATTGTGTGAATCTTGGGCCCCAGTACCTTTCCAATTGTGCCCATTTGCTTGATGCTAGACAAGGTTGACCCAATTGCTTCTCCTAACTTGGGCTTTTGTGTTTGATATCACCACTTTAAACAGTTGTTGGGTTTTTCTAACTTGTTTTTTACATTTGTTATAGATACATTTATAATATAAACATGTATTCATTTCTACATTTATTTATTTAAAAATATGTATTTCTAAATGTATTTATTCCTCTATGCATTTATTTAAATCATTTATTTATTTCTACCTAATAAATGATTCCTTTATTTTTAATTAAATGAGGAACTACAATTTAGAAGAGATCAGAGATTTAGACAAGGAAGCTACATGCCACTCTTGTGTACAATTCCATTCTAGGGTATCTACCAAACAAACAGGAAACTGGATATTTTCAAACAGGAAATGGAAAATTTCTAGAATCGAGCAGAACCTTCAGTCTGGTCAGGCATGGATGTAAGTCGCTGCACACTATTAAAAAGTAAGAAACAGAACAGGAAGAAGGAGAATAACAATTTTTCCTTAGTTTGACGACTTATATCTCATTGTGTATAAGAGGTATTTACATTTGTTTTTCACATTTGAGGTAAGAAAGTTTCAGACTTTTGATACTGGTACAGATGGTAATTCTAAGTGATTTAGTTTTGCTGCTGCAACATGGTGAAAACAGCAAAACTCTTGGAGCTGTATAGAGAGTCTCGGCAGTTTCCGAGAAGTTTTTCTAACTTGTATAATTAAATCACTCATTTAAAAAAAACTAAAAAAACATGGTAAACTTACCTTTAAAAAGTGTCCTATAGTAAAATCTCAGTAAAGTGTAATAAACCACAGTGAAAGCTAAAGCATAGGTATGCAAAGAATTGTGAAGTGTAAAGCATATTAATAAACATGGCAAACCGGGTAAACTATGGGAAAAACATAGCAAAAATGCAAAAATACTGTGGTAAACTTTCAAAGGGTTTATGCAGATGTATAGTAAATGTTTAATTATAAATAAGAAATAATAAGCACAATTATAACAGAACTACAGATAGAGGTCATGTGTCAAGATTTTATTTGTATTCAAGACTTCACACAATTGTGTTTTTACAGAAAGAAAAAACAGCAAATATACCTGAACAGGTACAGAGGTACAGTAGGAAATATTATCTAATCTAAAAAGAGCCAGTGCAACTCAGCACAGCTACACAGTCTCTCTCTCTCTCTCTCTCTCTCTCTCTCTCTCTCTCTCTCTCTCTCTCTCTCTCTCTCTCTCTCTCTCTCTCTCTCTCTCTCCTTTTTAGCACCATAGGTTTCATGTATTTGCTGTATCTGCAGTACCATTTTCACTTCCCCTCTAATAATTGTTTATTTCAAGCACTTGAGACACTCCACAAACCACTAAGCTCCTCAAAGCCTTCCACACTGCAGCCCAGCACTTTTTTTTATCTAACCACTGAGCTACTCAAACCCACTGCCTTCCACAATGCAGCCCAGCACTTTCTTTATCTAACCACTGAGCTACTCAAACCCACTGCCTTCCACAATGCAGCCCAGCACTATCTTTATCTAACCGCTGAGCTCCTCAAACCCACTGCCTTCCACACTGCAGCCCAGCGCTTTCTTTATCTAACCGCTGAGCTCCTCAAACCCACTGCCTTCCACACTGCAGCCCAGCGCTTTCTTTATCTAACCACTGAGCTCCTCAAACCCCACTGCCTTCCACACTGCAGCCCAGCTCTTTCGTTATCTAACCAATGAGCAGCTCAAACCCACTGCCTTCCACAATGCAGCCCAGCGCTTTCTTTATCTAACCACTGAGCTACTCAAACCTACTGCCTTCCACACTGCAGCCCAGCACTATCTTTATCTAACCGCTGAGCTCCTCAAACCCACTGCCTTCCACACTGCAGCCCAGCGCTTTCTTTATCTAACCACTGAGCTACTCAAACCTACTGCCTTCCACACTGCAGCCCAGCGCTTTCTTTATCTAACCACTGAGCTACTCAAACCTACTGCCTTCCACACTGCAGCCCAGCGCTTTCTTTATCTAACCACTGAGCTACTCAAACCTACTGCCTTCCACACTGCAGCCCAGCAATTTCTTTTTAAATATTGAACTCCATAAAAGCCAACTGACAAATAAGTGAAACAGTGAAAATGATACCCCCCGCCTTAAAATGTTAACCATGGTCATGCTTTCTCTTTTTATTATTATAGATAAAGGACCAAGTCACAGATTTTAGAGAGAGAGAGAGAATGGCATAGCATCCATAAATCTGCTGTTTGTCTTTTGTACACGGTGACAGTAAACAGTGACGTCGGCTCACTCACTGACTGAAAAACAGAACCACATTTTTACCAGAACACGAACAGAATATCTTTGATTTGAATCGACACGTTTCAGCTGCTAATCTCAAAACAACACCATGCATGTCATTCATAAAGATCACTGATAGGAGTAAACTCATAATGCAAACATTTTTTTTACAACAGACAGATAAAGACTAGCTAGATAGAGTGAGTAGTGGAGGGCTGATGCTCATACTTGTACTCGGCTTTTAAGAAGTATCTATGTAAGGGGTAAACCATTGTCATTGTACAGCCTCACTAAGGAAGTAAAAATGTCAGCACCCCAGATAAGAGGAAGATTCACGTCCTATAGACAGATAGACAGATAGACAGATAGACAGATAGACAGATAGATAGATACAAAATGTCTATATGTTGAATATTTGAAGTGGTACTTTTTTGTCCTAATAATATCCACAAATACCATATTTAACATTTAATGTTGAAATAAAAAGTCAGTTATAAAATAAGACGGTTATTTAATCGGTCAGGCACTTCACAGACTGGGTGTGTGTCTGTGTGTATATATGTATAATAATAATAATAATAATAATAATAATAATAATAATAATAATAATAATAATAATAATAATAATAATAATACAAAACCACAGTTTAAGAAGAATGTATGTGTCTTCAAATCTCTGTTTATTTATTGATTCACATTTCCGTTACCCTTTTGTGATGTATCAAGCATTCTGAGTGGTTCTGATAAGCGCTGTCACTCCAATATTAACTTTAAATGAGCCTGTAGAATACTAGTTTCTGGCTCCTTTTGAGTACTTCCTGATTCAAATCACATGACCCCTCGGATGAGACGTAAAACCGAGGTCATATTGTAAGTGACTCTGCTGCAGCAGTTGTTGATGAAGCATAGTTCACCACCCAGTCCCTATAAGTTGTTTTGGATAAAAGCGTCTTCTAAATGACTAATTAATTACCTATCAGCTCCACTGACCCCAATCGTAATTATGAGTAAGGTCAGGCCAGCAGAGTTAAAAGGTCACTGGTTTACTTGATTTCTTTGGGATCAGGAATTCTACAGGTGGAAAATGATCAAAATTGAATACTGGAGGAGCAACAGACCTGAGAATCAATCACAAACAGTAAATACAATGACATGTAAAGCCATTTCAAACACACACACCAACACAGAACAAAATTCAAGACACAAAACCTGTTGAGTTTTTTTTTTTTTTTAACTCAGATAGGGCTCGATTAATATACTCGATAACGAAGGAGCCAATTAGGACTGTTTTTGGTCAATCAACCTAAAGTGCAATGAAAGCAATAAGCAGTTCCTGCAGGCCCTGTCTCTCTACTACACACCAGACCTGCTTTCAATTACAATTACAGTGCTATTTTGTTCAATTACAAATACAGGTACAATTATGCTGCAGTAATTACAATTATACTGAAAAGTAACAATGCACACATTAACATGTTTACTCGGATTCTCATATTCTTAATAACCCAAGCATTAATCACAGGCACAAATACATCATTTATAATATTTTTTGTCATTTTGCAAAATAATGGTGATAATCAGTGGATCACAAATGATGAAATTCTAAGTAGGACAAATAAATATGTAATTAAACTGTAATTGATCATTTTTATGGTACAATTACAATTACGCGGGTGTGCCAAGGTTGAACCACAATTACATTGCAGTTACGTTGTAACTGGAGTCAATTATGAATAACACAATTACAAGTGGAATTGACCAAGATCAGCTACACATCTGTAGAAGTGCCTGTGTATCATTTTTATATTTACGTGCCCTTGAGTGACATGTTTAAAAAACCCAAATAATAATTGAATGTACACTTGATTGACAAGTAAACTAAAGAGATCCTTGGTTGGCTTGGCTCACCCTAATGGTCAGTAACATATGTTTTCAAATGTCACCCGTCAGTACAAAATCAGCTTTGTGTAGAAATGCAATAACAGGGTTCTCTAAAGTGTAAGGCAGAGTCAATTGCCAGGTTTAAAATTATTCCTCATTTATAAAAGCTGGATAATATTAACTACAGCTATGACCAAAAGTTTTGCATCTCCCAATACTAATTTTGCTTCATAAAGTCGAGTGAAACCTGTTGAATAATGTAACGTTTTCCAGTACTTCACAAAAAACTGATTTAAAATATGTGACATTAAGAAATTTAACATGAAATACTACTGTACTACTATTATGACTTCTGGTAGACTTTTGCAATATTATTTTACAGTTTCTTTGATTACATAATGTTAAATATAATATCTAAATTCTGTTCATATATATATAAAATAATGTCTCAATCCTAAAATTCTGGGTGATGGAAAACTTTTCGCCATAGCTGTAGAAAAGCTTTGCGGTTTCATAAAGGCTGTCTCCCAAGTCAAATGAATCTCCAGACTGCTGTCTAACTGACTAGAAAGCAACACCTTCCATGCTAGATCAGTTTTTCCAGACCTCTACTATTCCATTTTAGGACATGTTATAATCTATAGACAAGAAAACAGAGAGTTCTTATAACTGGGTTCTGTATTGACCTAGAGATTTGGAAATTTCATGTAAGGATTCTTTGAATAAAGCTAAAGCAACCTACTTTTCTTATTGAAAAAAATAGGCCTGCTACTCTGTTTAGTACAATTGATAAATTGCTAAATCCAAAATTGGTAACTATGCAGAATGTAAACACCACTACTCAGTGTAACAAATTACTGTTTTTTTTCAGTGATACAATTCAGGCAGTTCGAGCACAGTTACTACCTGCTGATTTGGCTTCGCCTCCCATCGTGCATCTACTACTGGCTATTTTAAATCTGGACAATTATTGGTTACTTTCAAAACGGTCTCTAATGACAATATTGAGAAAGTAGTCTCATCTATTCTACTTCACGCAGTTTAGACCCTTGGCTCAATAAGGAGTGCATCTCAGTCCTTGGCCCTGTCTTAACTAACAATGAGTGCATCTCAGTCCTTGGTCCTGTCTTAACTAACTGGGTGTTGTAAAGTTGCTACAGGAGGTTGTGTGGTCCAGTGGTTAAAGAAAAGGGCTTGTAACCAGGAGTTCTCCAGTTCAAATCCCACCTCAGCCACTGACTCATTGTGTGACCCTGAGCAAGTCACTTAACCTCCTTGTGCTCCGTCTTTCGGGTGAGACGTTGTTGTAAGTGACTCTGCAGCTGATGCATAGTTCACACACCCTAGTCTCTGTAAGTCGTCTTGGATAAAGGCGCCTGCTAAATAAACAAATAATAATAATAATAACATAGTGAATTCCTCTTTAACTTTAGATATGGAACTGGTGCAGGTGAGACCTCTTCTTAAGAAACAAGATATCTCCCCTGAGGTGTTAGGAAACTACCGTCCTATTTCCAACATGCCATTTTTGGCAAAAGTAATTGAAAAAGTTGTTGCTGACCAATTTTATGCATCTCAGCAGTAATGATTTGCTGGAAACATTTCAACCTGGTTTTCGTTCTGGTCATAGTACTGAGACTTTAGTACTTTATTGAGAGTTTGCAATGATCTTCATATGGCTACAGACCCTGGAATTCTTTCAATTTTTGTTTCTTTTAGATCTCTCTGCAGCATTTGATACCATTGATCATGAGATTCTGTTAAATCGGCTGCAGTCTCATGTTGGTCTTTCTGGGAAAGTTATTGATTGGTTTGTTTCCTACCTATCTCATTGTCACCAATTTATCTCACTGGGCAACAGTACCTCTGAAATAGGTACTGCACAGTGTGGCGTTCCTCAGGGCTCTGTTGTGGACCCTTTGTGTTCAGTGTATACATGTTACCTCTTGGGAACATGATTAGAAAATACAATCTTGACTTTCATTTTTATGCTGATGATACACAAATCTGTGCATCATTTCCTCTGCATGCAGACATGGCAAAATACACTTAGAATGTTTAACTGAGATCCAATTATGGATGGCTACAAACTGGTTGAAAATAAACCCAGACGAAACTGAGGTTTTGTTAATTGATTCTAAAAGGGGTTTTGACGAAACGTAATCCAATCAATATTAATTTTGATGGAAATTCCATTTTACCTTCCACTAGAGCGAATTTTGATTTTCAAATGAATTCTGTTATCAGAAATTAAAATTTGTATTGGATGTGAGTGATTCAGAGATGTTGATACATGCATTTTATAACTTCTCGTCTTGATTATTGCCATTCTTTGTTTGCTGGTATACCTGCTAATAAACTCAGAAGGCTTCAGCTTATTCAGAACGCAGCTGCAAGACTGCTTTCTCATACTCGTCTTTCTCAACACATTACTCCAGTGCTTAGGTCCTTACGTTGGTTACCAGTGAGCTACCGAATTGATTTTTAAGTTGCTGTGATATCTTTATTAGGCCTTTCATGGATTAGGACCATCTATCTCCAAGAACTACTAACTCTGTATCTTCCTAGTTGTTCTTTGAGATCAGAAAATGCAGAACTTTTAATTGTTCCAAAAAGTCATCTTAAAACAGCTGGAGCCGGAGTTTTTTGCTGTTGTGCTCCTCGGTTGTGGAACTCTATTCCAGTTACCATTAGGCAGGCTGAAACACTGGATTATTTTAAACCTAAATGGAAAACATACTTTTTTTAATAATGGGTTATGTATTGTATACATGAGCTATTTTGTTTTGTTTTTAACTTTGTACAGCACTCTGGGATGCCTTGGCATACGACTGCCTTTCCCACTGTGCCTGTGACTATCCTCTAAGATTTTAAAGATCTTGTTTCAAACTTGTTAGGGTCCTCACTAAAAAAATGGGGATTGTGCACTGTCTGTCTGTACCGGGTGAACACGATAACTGCCTCGATTTGGCACCAGTCTTCACCCATCTTTTATCAGACACTCCCAGATGTTTCAGATTGCATTTGGCTATGATCGGATATACTATTTGTTTTTACCTTCCAGATTAAGACGCGATTATGAGAATCCTCTGTGTGTGTGAGCACTAGTTTAAAAATGTGTTCATTCATTTTCAATTCAAACTATTTAAAGCAGTCAAGGTTACACTGCTGTATCACTGAATGATTCCCAATGGCTGATTTTGTAGTGATGGGTAAAAGCTGTGCTTGTGTGTGTGTATGTGTGTGTGTGTGTGTCTCTTTCTCTGTGTGTGTGTGTTTCCTGTGTGTCTCAGTTTCCTCGTCGCTCCTGGCAGGATTCGAATGGCCACTTGGCAGCCCCTCCGTAGACGTCGATGTGCTGGTCGTCCCAGGGCACCACGTTGCCAGCGCTTGTCTCCTGGCACTCGGCCAAGCTGCGAACTTCCGAGGGGGTCAGGACCCGATCCCACAGGTTAAACTGGGCCAGCTCCCCCACCAGAGCCTGGGTGGCATCAAACCGGCCTCCCAACGTGTCCTGCAACACAATGAACAACATCCAATCAACACCCAGCACAACTGATATCATCCAATCAACACCCAGTACAACAGACATCATCCAATCAAGGTCCAGCACAATGATTAACATCCATTCAACACCCAGTACAACGGACATCATCCAATCAACACCCAGCACATCGAACAGCATCCAATCAACCTCCAGCACAACGAACATCATCCAATCAACATCCAGCACAATGGACATCATCCAATCAACACTCAGCACATCGAACAACATCCAATCAACACCCAGCATGACGGACATCATCCAAACAACATCCTGCAATGAACAGCATCCAATCAACATCCAGCACAACAGACATCATCCAATCAACACCCAGTACAACAGACATCATCCAATCAACACCCAGTACAACATATGTCATCCAATCAACACCCAGCACAACGGATATCATCCAATCAACACCCAGTACAACAGACATCATCCAATCAAGGTCCAGCACAATGATTAACATCCATTCAATACCCAGTACAACGGACATCATCCAATCAACACCCAGAACAACGATTAACATCCATTCAACACCCAGTACAACGGACATCATCCAATCAACACCCAGTACAACATACATCATCCAATCAACACCCAGTACAACAGACATCATCCAATCAACACCCAGTACAACATACATCATCCAATCAACACCCAGTACAACAGACGTCATCCAATCAACACCCAGCACAACCAGCATCACCCAATAAAGTGTGCCATATTAAAAGCACAGCAAAGTGTAATAAAGCACAGTGAAAGCTAAAGCAAAGTACAGCATTATAAAACAGAGATAGGTCTGGTAAAGCATAGGGAAGGATTGTAAAGCACAGAGAGGTGTGTTAAAGCACAGGGAAGCATTATAAAGTACAGAGAGGTATGGTAAAGCATAGGGAAGCATTGTAAAGCACAGAGAGGTCTGGTAAAGTATAGGGAAGCATTGTAAAGCACAGAGAGGTCTGGTAAAGCATAGGGAAGGACTGTAAAGCACAGAGAGGTCTGGTAAAGCAAAGTAAAAGACAAACCACAATAAACTAACGCATTATAAATGTGTCCCTGTGGCAGTCTGGCTCGCAGTGGTGAGTGTGATGACGTCACGGACCAGGAAGTTACTGACACAAAAACAGTGGATGGGCGGGTGAAGCTGAATGCTCGTGCACTCAGCGTATTTAATAAACAAAACAAAAACAAGATTTAAACAAAACAACAAAACAAAAGGGCACGAGGGCCAAACGAATGAACAAACAAACAAGTAAGTGCCGTGCTGGATAATCCAGCACGTATTAGCAATTGTTTTTTTAAATGTTATTCCTTCTCTCCGCTCCCCATACTCTCTACTCCAACACCCCAACCCCGAGTGCAGAGTGCTGCTGGTTTATATACTCTGGCCGAGGGATTTAACTAGTTGGTAATTATCTTATTATCCCCCGGCCAGAGTCTGCACGCGTTTGGTAAGGATGCATGACTGTCAGCTATTTAAATAATCAGTAGCTGGTCAGCCATGCATCCTCACGGGGTTTTTAAATAATAATAAAAGACGCGGCGCTTTTACCCGCGCCGCAAACAAAAATACAAATAATAATAAATAGGGGCGGGACACTCCGCCACACATGCCCCCCCTTGTGCGCAGCACACATGGCCCTAACGGCCACCTCCCCCCTCAGTCTTAAAGTCCCGGAAGAGGGGGAAGCAAGTTGCTTCTGGGGGGTGGCCATGGTGGAATCTCCGGCACCCCCCAATTTTTCGTGGCCGGCAGCTCCCTCTTCCGGGGCTCCCTCCACACTCTCTCCTGCCGCGAAAGTGCGGCTGGGGGAGCTGGTCTCCTGACCTTCCCCCTCCTCTTCATGGCCAGCAGTTCCCCTCCGTGGGGCTCTGACCACCCAAACTCCTGCCGCGAAAGTGCGGCTGGGGGAGCTGGTCTCCTGACCTCCCCCCCTTTCTTGATGGCCGGCAGTTCCCCTCCGTGGGGCTCCGGCCATAGTGTGGCGACCCCAGGCGAAGCCAGATCCCTGGCGACCCCAGGCGACGGCAGCGGACCCTCGGGAGGCGACGGCAGCGGCAGCGGACCCTCGGGAGGCGACGGCAGCGGACCCTCGGGAGGCGACGGCAGCGGACCCTCGGGAGGCGACGGCAGCGGACCCTCGGGAGGCGACGGCAGCGGCAGCGGACCCTCGGGAGGCGACGGCAGCGGACCCTCGGGAGGCGACGCAGGACAGGCAGCAACCCTAGGAGATGCAAAGGAGACACAGGCGATCCTAGGCGATGCCGACGGCTGGAGGGGAGCCCCTGGCCATGAAGGCGGCAGCAGGAGCTCCACTTCTCCCAATGGTGGTGGTGGTGGAGGTAGAGGTAGCTCCTGCTCCTCTCCTCCTGACGGTAAAGGCGGCAGGGGCTCCTCCTCTTCTGGCGGCCAAGGCGGCAGGGGCTTCTCCTCTTCTGGCGGCCAAGGCAGCAGGGGCTCCTCCCCTTCTGGCGGCCAAGGCTCCTCCCCTTCAGGCTGCCAAGGCGGCAGGGGCTCCTCCCCTTCTGGCGGCCAAGGCGACAGGGGCTCCTCCCCTTCAGGCTGCCAAGGCGGCAGGGGCTCCTCCCCTTCTGGCGGCCAAGGCGACAGGGGCTCCTCCCCTTCTGGCGGCCAAGGCGGCAGGGCTTCCTCCCCTTCAGGCAGCGAAGGCGGCTCCTCCCCTTCTGGCAGCGAAGGCGGCAGGGCTTCCTCCCCTTCAGGCTGCGAAGGCGGCAGGGCTTCCTCCCCTTCAGGCTGCCAAGGCGGCAGGGCTTCCTCCCCTTCAGGCTGCCAAGGCGGCAGGGCTTCCTCCCCTTCAGGCGGCCAAGGCGGCAGGGCTTCCTCCCCTTCAGGCGGCCAAGGCGGCAGGGCTTCCTCCCCTTCAGGCTGCCAAGGCGGCAGGGCTTCCTCCCCTTCAGGCTGCCAAGGCGGCAGGGCTTCCTCCCCTTCAGGCTGCCAAGGCGGCAGGGCTTCCTCCCCTTCAGGCTGCCAAGGCCGCAGGGCTTCCTCACCTTCAAGCTGCCAAGGCCGCAGGGCTTCCTCCCCTTCAGGCTGCCAAGGCCGCAGGGCTTCCTCCCCTTCAGGCTGCCAAGGCCGCAGGGCTTCCTCCCCTTCAGGCTGCCAAGGCCGCAGGGCTTCCTCCCCTTCAGGCTGCAGTGGGGAAACCAGCAGGCATGCTCCCTCTGCTGGTGGTGGCGAGGGAGGCGGAACCAGCAGGCATATTCCCTCTGCTGGCGGAGGCGGGAGCAACACATAGTCCTCCCACGGGGGTGGAAGTGGCACCAGCAGGAACTCACCCTCTGCTGGCGGAGGCGGGAGCAACACGTCGTCCTCCCACGGCGGTGGAGGCATAACCAGCAGGCATTCACCCTCTGCTGGTGGAGGTGGCGGAGGCAGAGGCAGCTCCCGCTGCTCTGCTCCTGGCGGTGGAGGTGGCGGAGGCAGAGGCAGCTCCCGCTGCTCTGCTCCTGGTGGTGGTGGAGGCAGAGGCGATGGGGCGGATGCTGGCCACTCAGAGGGAGGCTGTGGCGGCTGGGCTGGTGTGTGCCGTGCTCCCTTCAGCAGCATAAATAGAGGCTGCTGGGGAACACCAGCATCCTGCCCTTCTCCCCCCCAGAAAAATTCAGGGGGTTGAGCCTGTAACTCCTCCCCTTCTGGCTCTTGGGACTGCAGCTTGGGTCCTAGGGCTGTGGAAGCCCCGACTTCCCTCTCTTCGGGCCGTGGACGCACCGACTCCTCCCTTTTGGGCTGTGGACGCACCGACTCCTCCCTTTTGGGCTGTGGACGCACCGACTCCCCTCTCTTGGGCTTAGGACGTTCGGGCTCCTCCCACTCAGGCGTAGGACGTTCGGGCTCCTCCCACTCAGGCGCAGGACGTTCGGGCTCCTCCCACTCAGGCGCAGGACGTTCGGGCTCCTCCCACTCAGGCGCAGGACGTTCGGGCTCCTCCCACTCAGGCGCAGGACGTTCGGGCTCCTCCCACTCAGGCGCAGGACGTTCGGGCTCCTCCCACTCAGGCGCAGGACGTTCGGGCTCCTCCCACTCAGGCGCAGGACGTTCGGGCTCCTCCCACTCAGGCGCAGGACGTTCGGGCTCCTCCCACTCAGGCGCAGGACGTGCGGGCTCCTCATCCCCTGGCTCCTGCTCTGGGCAGTCCTCATCCTCATGCCCATAGGCAATGCACATGGTGCACCACCTTGGCTCCCTCTGCTTCCTCCTCACTTTTCCCCCTCTCTGCCTCCTTCTCCTCACCTTCCTCCTTTGGGCTGGTTCCTCCTCCTCTTTGAGGCAGGTGAGGCAGGTTTCCTGATCCACCTGTGGCGATGGTATGGCCTTCAGGTGGATCCACTCCTCTGCAGTCTCCACCTCACCTCGATCAAAGGCCTGCACAAAGAGGGGGTCTTCATATGGGCACACCTCAGGGAGGTGCCCATACTCCAGGCAGGCGAGGCACCATGTAGCCCCTCCTTCCTTTAACTCCCTCTGATGCGCATGCCACCTCTCCATGTAGGCATCCACTTTATCCATTTTTTTTTTTTTTTTTTTTTTCCCAAACACAAAAAAACACTATTTGAAAAAAACGAACAAAAAAACGAGCTTTTCTTTCCTGGTCCGGCTATTGGAGGCGTTTGTTTTGTCCCACGCAGGACACCATATGTGCCAGTCTGGCTCGCAGTGGTGAGTGTGATGACGTCACGGACCAGGAAGTTACTGACACAAAAACAGTGGATGGGCGGGTGAAGCTGAATGCTCGTGCACTCAGCGTATTTAATAAACAAAACAAAAACAAGATTTAAACAAAACAACAAAACAAAAGGGCACGAGGGCCAAACGAATGAACAAACAAACAAGTAAGTGCCGTGCTGGATAATCCAGCACGTATTAGCAATTGTTTTTTTAAATGTTATTCCTTCTCTCCGCTCCCCATACTCTCTACTCCAACACCCCAACCCCGAGTGCAGAGTGCTGCTGGTTTATATACTCTGGCCGAGGGATTTAACTAGTTGGTAATTATCTTATTATCCCCCGGCCAGAGTCTGCACGCGTTTGGTAAGGATGCATGACTGTCAGCTATTTAAATAATCAGTAGCTGATCAGCCATGCATCCTCACGGGGTTTTTAAATAATAATAAAAGACGCGGCGCTTTTACCCGCGCCGCAAACAAAAATACAAATAATAATAAATAGGGGCGGGACACTCCGCCACAGTCCCATAGTAAAAGCACAGCACAGTGAAAGCTTGGTAAAGCAGAAATAACAATGGGAAGCACACAGATCACACATGATGTTACTAAATAGGGAGGGAATTAAATTCTAGGTATACACAGATGATTTCAAGCACTCCTTTCAGAATGGTTTAACACCAGGGCTGATTTCAAACGTGCTGCCTACCTGCTCCTGCCCCAGGATCAGGACACCCCCTGCTCTGATGGGGTGCCAGGCTGCCAGGTTGTCTCCGTGCCCCCTCAACTCCCCGTCCTGGTAGGCACGCCACTCCCCATCCCGCAGTGTCCAGGTGACACACACGTGGTGCCAGCGGGACTCAGTCAGTTGGAGAGGGAGCTGGGCCACCTGCAACAGAACACATCATGTATTATCAGTTACATCACCATTGGATCACAACACTGCACAGCACAGCACTGCACAACACTGCTGTGCCATTTTGAAATCATAGAGAGCCAGACATGATCAAATACATTGTATAATAACATTTATCTTTAAGAACGGCAACTAGTCAATCTCGACTCGGATTAGTTGGTCTTCCCCTAGTAATTACCAAGTGTATCTCTCTATCACCCCACTAGGGGAGAATGGTGTGCTAACAAGGAACGACCCTTGATGTCCCAAAGGCCTTTTCTCGTTACCCAGCGCACCTCACTGATGCGTTTCTACTGCTTTATTCTGACCTTGTCATTAATGAGCAGCTCCACTGGGTTATGGACGCCCTGCAGCAGCACAATCTCGTTGGCCTGTCCCGGGACGGAGTAGGAGAAGGGGGTCCCAATTCCTGAGGAGGAGTGTGAGAGCACCCACAGGCATGCTGAGAAGGAGTAGAGCTCCGGGATGCTGCGTCGAACCCGCGCATACATGTAGTTAGTGCGAACTGGGAAAGAGAGCTTGTATCCTTCTGGGAGGTTGTATTCTGGGAGACCTAGAGAGAGAGAGAGATCCATTCAGTGTTCATTCATTATCTGATGTCTGAATTCTCCGGTATCTTGTTTTCAGACAAAAATTAGAGTCATGCAAATAGGTCTTTTGCAATATCATACCATACCATACTAATCTCATTTTGATTGGTCGGACTGAGGGTCAATGGTTTTGGCTAATTTACCATTCCAGTTCAAACAATGGAAGAAAATTATGATCAGTGTCAATGCTATGTCAGTGCAGGGTCCATACCTTGCTCAAGCTCGGTGACTCTGTGGTGCAGAGAGTTCATTCCCTGGTCGATCTCATGTCTGTTGCGCTCTGTCTCCTTCAGCACTTTGGATCTCTGTTTCTCCAGCTGGCTCATCTTCAGCTGCAGCTGGTCTTCGAGGTCCTCTACCTTCCACTGCAGAGAGTCTCCCTGTACCCAGGGGGTGCCAGAGGGGGGGGTGCTGTTCCCCCGGGACACCAGATCTGTCTGCAGAGAAAGAGAGGGGGGGAGGGATTGTATTGAGATCCCCTTTACTTCCAATGGAGAACGACTGGATGGGATGTTAGTTTGTGATTTTAACTAAACAATGGGGTTCTGCAAAGCAACAGGTAGTGGACAAAAAAATGGAAACCCCAATGTAAAGTCACTTAATAGGGCGTTGGGCCATTATGGTATCTCGCTCTGTGGCGTTCTCGGCGGACCGTTTTTGATGAAACTGGCCACTCGCGCCCCAGGTTGAAATTTGCAGTCAATTGATCTGCAGTTGCTCGCCTGTTTTGCCTTGCACTTCGAATTAATGCATGGACTAAAAGTCTTTCTCAGTGTCTTTAGTGTAAATTATATGGCAAATGTTTCCACTAGAACTCTTTCTCAGTGTCTTTACTTTTTTGCTTGTCATCCTTTGTTAAATTGTTGCATGACATGTTTTTTATTGTTTGTGTTTTGCACTTCAGGGCCACCGTAGGAAACCAAAACTTGAATCAAGGTTTCAACATCGACCTGTGAGACCACTGGCATGAACCTTGCAACAGCAGCAATACACTGTATTGTTTTCTTTATTTCATTGAAGCCTATGCCTTTGTGTTGTTCTAAATGTAACAGCACTTTCCAAACCCATTTCTTAGAGGAATAATCTTCTTACTCAGTCAAGCTGGTTAGGGGAACATAATCCTTTTTATTTCTGAACTACCTTCTCAGTCCGAATCAAGTTCTGACAAGCAAACTGAAGACGCCATTCCTCACCTTCCATTATCTTAGCAACATTATTATTATTGTAATTATTATCATTTATTTATTTCACCTTTATCCAAGGCGACAGGTTTTACAGAACAGTACAGGGTTGCAATGCAAAATCAATATTTAAATACAGTCTAGTTTATATTTGTCTTAATGCTAAAATTCTAGGTGATGCAAAACTTTTGGTCATAGCTGTACTTTGGAAGCAGGAGAGAGACTGTTTAACAGTGTATTCAGAGCTGATGGTCTGTGACTGTAATCTGCTAGGAAATCAATCTGACTCTAATCAGATTGATTTCCTAACTGTAACACCTCCCCGTTATGGGAGCATATCAAAACAGCTTTACATGTGTTAATAATATATCAGAATATAGAGCAACTACGCCAGTTCAGTGTGATAAGGCACAGAACAAATTATTGGATACCTCTAGGTTCTTTTTATTCAGAAAACAGATTACAAATGGCAGGAACAAGGGCACCAAGAAAATCACCCAAATACATTTTAAAAGACATTTATTTCTTGTAAAAAAATGACTTGTTTAAGACAATCATTCAATTTACCTATAGGTAGCGAGATTTTGAACGGTTAAACAAGGTTCACATTAATGGGAATTATTTATTTTGTAAAGTGCAAATGCAACAATGCTGCTACCCAACAAAGAGGGGATATACATTTTCAAATAACAGTAATAGTAAAAACTAAATACCACGGATCTAAAAATTTGACTCCCCCCCCCCCCCCCATGTACAATGTCCGTACAGGGGAGGGACACAACAGAGAGAGGGAGAGCAGCATCACAATATAGCCGATTCTGTTTCACTTCCTAAATTCTGGTTGGCTACCGACAGGCTAAAGACACTCAAGCTGCTCATGTTCATTATTCAACACCGGCATACAATCAGCCCAATACTGAGTCGGGATGCTCCATTTACTGGTCCGTTTCATTCTCTCTTACTCGTCATTCCAAGCTCCAAACGCTGTGCTCCCACTCCTGCATAGACAGATACAAACCCCAGGATGGCCATGCCGTTTGTAAAAACATGGGCAATTTATATTCAGGTGCGTAAATCAATAATTCAATTAGTCGGTGCCCACTAAGGCAGATAAATGGAAACAAGTGGAGAAGCCAACCTAACGTGCTACCAATCAATTATAAAGTGTCAGACAACATAAAGTGTGCACTAATCATATTAATAAATAAAATTATAAAGATAACATACAAGTGTAAAATATACATGTAAACAGGGCATCTTGACCCTGTTACAGAACAATACAGAGCTTAAATGAAGAACAGCAGAGGGGCGGAGGGTCAAGAAAGAGAGAGCGATGAAAGGCAGATGGTACGAAAGGAGGGAGATAGAGAATAGAGGGTGAGGGATGCAGGAAAACAGGCTAATTCAAGGGGGCAGAACTGTTCTTCAAAAGAATAGCAATTAATTGGTTGTATATTATATGAAAGAGTCATAATAGCACAAGGGCAACAACACTGGGATAAGTCTGCCATTGGTAGAATACCAACTATGCTCTTCCTCTGGCCCCCGAGATCCAATCCAGTCCAGAGTTTTACTCCAAGCAGGTTCTAATGTAGTTAATTGTAGCTGCTGAGAGGCTAGGACCTGCTTGGAAAAAAGATGAAGACTGGAATGGATCTCGAGGGCCAGAGTTGAGTACCACTGCCCTTATTGATCTTTAATGGCAGACAAACAGACATCGGCACTACAATGGTTCTGTATTGCACTAAGGGGGCAATGGTGGCACAAGTATCGGGCAGATACAATGGGATGGGGCTGGTAGAATGGGACCACAGTCTGCCAACTAAACCCTAAAGGATCTACATGGGCAGACAGGCAGACAGAGGCACTATAATGACAATACAGATAGACAGACAGTGACACTACAGTGCTTATGCAATTGGTCTGTATTATACTGATCCATTAATAATCAACAATTACAGGGCAATGGGTTCCATTTCATTACCAGTGTGCTAATGTATCAAGACCACTGTCTGTCTGTTCTGCCCAAGATTTCCTTTATTGTGAAGTCGCATTGCTTGTGATGCTGTGATCACCCTAATTGGTTGCTATTCAACTGATTCATTAAGATGTGCACATTTAATACATTGTAACTATGCATAATAACACTGTAATTAGAGACACATAATGTAAACTGTTACCCAGATTTCATCTACTCAGAAGACCATTACCTGCTTGCACACTCGATCGCTTGTATAATATCTAGATAAGCCTTAGAACTGAATCCTACACTGTAAAATTAAATGCTTAATAATTCAATCTTATGGATCACCTTGGCATTGGTTTAGCAGGTAAGGGGTTAACAGTGTGATCCACTAATCTTGTGCTTATTCAACTGCTTAATCTCTCTGCTATTCCCAAATGTTAGAGTAAAACATTAGCCTTGATAAATATGAATTAGTGTTGCCAAAGTGACTGTGTTCTTTCCATCTGTGTTGGTGTTGGGCTGAAACAAGACTCTCTGAAATGTGATTACTACATTGTACAAGAAAGAAAAAGAGAAAGGAAGAGAGAAAGAAAGAAAGAGAGAAACAATGGAAGGAATATCCATCCCATTGTACCTTCCTGTAATACAGAACCATTGTAGTGCAGCTGTCTGTCTGTCTGCAATTGAAGATCATTGAGGGTATACAGTGCCTTGCATAAGTATTTACCCCTCTTTGACTTTTCCACATTTTGTAGTGTTACAACCTGGAATTAAAATGGATTTAATTGGGATTTTTACCATCTGATTTACACAACATACTTAACACTTTGAAGGTGCAAAATATTTTTTATTGTGACACAAAAACTAATTAAACAAAAAAAAGACATTTGTTGGTAAGTTGCATAAGTATTCACCCCCCTGAGTCAATACTTGGTAGAAGCACCTTTGGCAGCAATTACAGCTGTGAGTCTTTTTGGGTAAGTCTCTACCAGCTTTGCACATCTGGATCCTGCAATTTTTGCCCATTCTTCTTGGCAAAATTGCTCAAGCTCTGTCAAGTTGGATGGGGACCGTTGGTGAACAGCAATTTTCAAGTCTTGCCACAGATTCTCAATCGGATTGAGGTCTGGGCTTTGACTGGGCCATTCTAAGACATTCAGGTTCTTGTTTTTAAACCACTCCAGTGTAGCTTTGGCTGTGTGTTTAGGGTCATTGTCCTGCTGGAAGGTGAACCTCCGCCCCAGTCCCAGGTCTCTTGCAGAATGAAACAGGTTTTCCTCTAGAATTTCCCTGTATTTGGCTCCATCCATCTTGCCCTCAATCCTGACCAGTTTCCCAGTCCCTGCCGATGAAAAGCATCCCAATAACATGATGCTGCCACCACCATGTTTCATAGTGGGGATGGTGTTCTCAGGGTGATGAGCAGTGTTGGCTTTGCGCCACACACAGCGTTTTGCGCTAATGCCAAAAAGTTCAATTTTGGTCTCATCAGACCAGAGAACCTTTTTCCACATGTTTGCTGTGTCTCCCACATGCCTTTTGGCAAAATCCAAACTGGATTTGATATGTTTTTTTTTCAGCAATGGCTTTCTTCTCGCCACTCTTCCATAAAGCCCAGCTTTGTGGAGCGTCCGGGTTATAGTTGTCCCATGGACGGTTTCTCCCATCTCAGCTGTGGATCTCTTCAGCTCCTTCAGAGTTACCATTGGCCTCTTGGTTGCTTCTCTGACTAATGCCCTCCTTACCTGGTCACTGAGTTTTGGTGGACGGCCTTCTCTAGGCAGAGTCGCGGTTGTGCCATATTCTTTCCATTTTTTAATAATGGATTTAACGGTGCTCCGGGGGATGTTCAAAGTTTGGGATATTTTTTTATAACCCAACCCTGACTTGTGCTTCTCCAGAACTCTATCCCAGACTTGTTTTGATACCTCCTTGGTCTTCATGATGCTGTTTGTTTAGATATGCTCTCTAACAAACTCTGGGGCCTTCCAGAAACAGGTGTATTTAATCTGAGATCATGTGACACTTTATTTGCACACAGGTGGACTCCATTCAACTAATTATGTGACTTCTGAAGGCAATTGGCTGCACCAGAGCTTATTTAGGGGCGTCACAGCAAAAGGGTTGAATACTTATGTAGTCAAGACTTTTCAGCTTTTTATTTGTAAATAATTTTGAAAAATATGTAGATTTTTTTCCCCACTTCGACATTATGGACTACTTTGTGTAGATCAGTGACAAAAAATCCTAATTAAATCCATTTTAATTCCAGGTTGTAACACTACAAAATGTGGAAAAGGCCAAGGGGGGTGAATTCTTATGCAAGGCACTGTTAGCACATTGTGGTCCCATTCTACCAGCCTCATCCCATTGTAGCTGCCCTATACTTGTGTTACCACTGCACCTTTGTTGAATGTAATAAAAGCCATCTAATAAGACCATAAGAAAGTTTACAAATGAGAGGAGGCCATTCAGCCCATCTTGCTTGTTTGGTTGTTAGTAGCTTATTGATCCCAGAATCTCATCAAGCAGTTTCTTGAAGGATCCCAGGGTGTCAGCTTCAATAACATTACTGGGGAGTTGGTTCAAGACTCTCACAATTCTCTGTGTAAAAAAGTGCCTCCAATTAGCTGTTCTGAATACCCCTATCTAATCTCCATTTGTGACCCCTGATCCTTGTTTCTTTTTTCAGGTCGAAAAAGTCCCCTGGTTCGACATTGTTATACCTTTTAGGATTTTGAATGCTTGAATCAGATCACCGCATAGTCTTCTTTGTTCAAGACTGAATAGAATAGATAATCTTTTCTCCTCTGTCACATAAGCACATAGATCTAATCATGGGAGCTAAGACAGTGATTAAGTGACCCTATAATCCTTAAATAGACAGATGCCCACTTCATGGACTTGTTATTCCAGACTACTCAGAAATGTTCTTGTTTAGCCTCCTTAGTGACTGGACCATATTTTCAAAGTGTTTCCTCCATACTTTTTTTTTTTTTAAAGGAGACAATAAATCATGTTAATGTTATAAAATGAAAATCAAAACACACTGACAGTGCTTAAGAGAACTGGAAATATATCACTTATTTGTTTGGTTCTAGTTTTGTCAAATTAATAGGCGTTCTCACCTCTTTTGAAAAAAAAAATAGGAGTCAATTAAAGATTGGAGTAACTTTGAAAATATACCCAAGATGGGCAAGCTTGCTGCTTTTCAACATTTATATTTCAGGGGCAAACAAACAAACACAGACACACACACACACATGCACGCAGACACACACACACACACACACACACACACACACACACACACACACATATATAGGTAGACAGATAAGAATAACTAAACAGCGTAGACAATCTTAATGTGGCGCCATTTCCATCAGATGGCTGTACCTCATCAGTATCTGAGAGTACACTATAGTGAAAATCGCTTAATTACATCACTGCCTAATAGGATCAATCGCATATAGTTATCAACAATTGCCCTTTGCTTTATTTAGAGTAAGGGATGTATTTTGGGACTTGAGTGACTCCTACTTGATTATGTCAATAATTCAATTTCATATGGGCATAAAGTGCCCTAATGGAGATTTTATTAGAACACTGTTCAGTAGACAGACATTCTGCTTAATGTACGTGTCTGTCTTATTGAGGTGAAACTAGAAGAAACTGAGTCAAGCAGACAAGCATTTGGGTTCTAGTGCATTCATCAGTGTTATTGAAGCTAAACTGAGTCAAGCAGACAAACGTTTGAGCTCTTGTGCCTTCATCAGCGTTATTGAGGTGAGAATGAGGGAGAGGAGGTGGCATGAAACATTAAACGGGTATTACCGGTATTAGTATATTAATATACAGACATATTTTAAATAAATAGCAATAGGAACATAGCAGATGTATTTAAAGGCAACTGTCTTTTAAATTAGGTCTTTCTCTCACATTCCCTAAGCATCCTTTCTCTTCTTGTAGCTGTTACCTCCTGTCTCTTTTCTCCATTGCAGCTGTGGTACCCTGTTGGACCTTCTAATGACAATTCATGCATCTGGCTCACACACACCCTGATAATAAGATCTATCACTGCAGGAGATTACAACACACAGCCATCCTCCATATATCATACCCTAATAAGGACTGTGTCCTTCTCAGTAACTCCCACAAGCTTGCCTTTACATTGAGAGCTCACGCAATTCAGATAGAAGGAAAAGAAAACACACAGGAAAAGCATAGGAACATTACAAAGCAACACATTTATCTCTTAACTGTCACTTTTTCATTCTTTTTCCCTCTCTGTCCCCACCCTTCTTTTTGCTCTCCACCCCCACTCTCTCCCTCCCTATCTCTCTCTCTCACTTCCTCTCTCTCTCTCTTTCTCTCTCTCTCTGTCTCTCTCTCCCTATCTCTCTCACTTTCTCTCTCTCTCTCTTTCTGTCTCTCTGTCTCTCCCTCCCTATCTCTCTCACTTCCTCTCTCTCTCCTCTCATCTGGTTCCACACAGGAGCTCTGGGTTTATGATAAATGCTTCACACTGTGGCTCTCAAGGGCTAATGACATTTTTACAGCAGCAGCACTGCAGTCATACCCGGTCCTGCACACACCAGAGCTCAGGGTCCTGCTTTCAGGGTGTATTTTTGTACTGTTTTTTTGTAGGAAATGCACACAGAATAGCGGTAATCAGATGCTAGTCGATTATTATCTTACCATCAGAAGTTTCCAGACTATATTACAGTATCATTATACAGCCAAGTATTGGACATGTACAGACTACAGCTGGGGCCCAAAGTTTTCACCCTATAGAATTAAGTAATTTTGCTTCATTAAGTCGAATGACACCTGCTGAATAATGTTACATTGAAATATTGAATTAAATACCACTTTGTTGTTTTCCATATTAACATTTCATTAACAGTTTTTCATGTAATTCAAGAACATTTCATCTATAGATAGAACACACTCAAGTCTTAATTCTAAAGTTAAACAGCAGTGTATTTCTAGTTCCTTGAAATGTATAGCAAGTAAACACATCATGTGTAAGGCGCCTCTTATCCAAGCAGCACAAAATGACTCTTCTCTCTTCTCCAATGAGTGACACCCTACACAATATTGCTGTTACTCAGATCTGTTTACTGTGCTTTGAGTTGCTCTTCAGTTCTAGCTGCCTGGTATAGGCACTTATACTGAAGGCTAGATCAGCCAAAGTGTTTTTGTATTTGTGAACTCCAGCACCATCTAGTGCACAGCTAGGGTATTGCCAGCAAAACAAAAGGATCCTAATTGGCCAATCACTAGATGCCGTTGACTTTTCTATACGTCCATGGCAGGCGACTAGAAGAGCAGCTCCTGAACTCATATTCAAAGCACCTGAACTATCATAATGAAATGGGATATAACATGGACATAGCGGTAGCTGTAATTAAAGTGTAATAACTGATTGAACACTCTACATCATCGAGGTACATGGCATCCTGCACCGCCAAAGAGATGCTTTCTGAAGAGAGTACTCATCTCCTATCATCTGATCTTTGGTTAGCTTCATTTGTATTCATGTTTTTGTGTGTTTAATGCTCTACCTTTGGCAATACTTGGAACGCCTGTCATGCAAATAAAGACCTTTTCAATTGAATAGAAAAGAGAGTAGAGGGAGTGAGATAGGTTGTGTAATTTGTCTACACAGGTTGTCTACACTCTGGCCAAACGTTTTGCATCACCTAGAATGTTATTATTGAGACATCATTTAAAAAAAAAAAAAAAAAAAACTATATGAACATCATTCAGATCTTTTATTTGACATCATGATGTAATCAGATAAACGAGAAGATGATATCGCAAAAGTCTACAGGAAGCTACAATAACAGCACAGTAGTATTTCATTGTAGATTTCGAATCACATTTTCCCATTTTTGACAGTTTGTAAGTATATGGAAAACTACAAACCGGTATGTAAATCAATATGTAACATTATTCAGCAGGTTTCATTCGACTTTATGAAGCTAAATTAGTTAATTCTATGCAGTCAAAGCATCTAAACACATTTAAAAATACAATAAAATAACCGAATTTACAATAATATATATATATATATATATATATATATATATATATATATATATATATATATATATATATATATATATATATATAAACCATCATGCGCTGTCAATCTGCTAGCCTGTGAACATCACGACCGCCTTTTATTTTCATTGATCTTCTATCGCAGACTCATGAATAATTATCGGATTGCATTTGGTTATAGTCATGAATTCAGAGCAGAAAGACGTTTTTTTAAAAAACAGTATTGACTTACAGTAGCTGTTAGTGCGGGCAGCGCCCCTTTGCTCAAAGGGAGTAGAAGGTGTGTGTGTTTACATTTCTGAGGCCATGTTTCTAGAATAGAGACATCGTGCGATGCACAGCGGCTATACTGATACAGACTAAATGTGAGGGGAGACGCGAATATCAGCGTTTTCTCAAATTACACTTTGTGAATGAATCACAGGGAGAGACATTTTTAAAGAATGCCTTCAACTGTTAATCGGTAGGCAAATAGTTACATCCAATTTATATTATTAGGACAAAAAACGTGTATTGATCGTTTGGTTAAACATCTGGATTAACAGAATGGCTTTGAATATAGACAGATAAACATAGAGAATTCGTGATCATTTCCTAATAAAACTTACATGATATTATTATTATTATTATTATTATTATTATTATTATTATTATTATTATTATTATTATTACCTCCAGTTTCTCGATCCGGTCTTTCATGTTGTGAATGGCGTGTTCCAACTCTTCCAAAGCCCGTGCTGAATATGAGTGTGAACCCGACTCGGGTGCGTGATCCCCGGCCATGCGGGCGGTGTCCCTCCGGGGACCCCAGAGAACCGCTCCTTTCCCACCAACACTCCGCTCCTCCAGCCCGGTCTCGCACTCGCCTAGCTTCCCGGTCAGCTCGCGTATGGTCTCCTGGTCTCTTAAAATCTGATCCTTTTGCAGCATCATGGTCTGTCTCAGCTGGTCGGCAGCAGAGCGCAGATAACCCTGATCCTCTCCGGAGTAGAGAAACGGATCGTCGGCTTGCTGCTCATTCGATTTCGCGTTTGGTTTGCACTTGTCGGCCGGGATGGGAGTGCAAATCATTCGGCTGAACGCAAACTGTTGAGTCTGTCCGCCGCTCAATCCAGTGAAAGTCGATGATTCCAAAGCCAGCCCCAGACCGCGGTCCCCACCGCCGCCTTCAGTACCATGGAGAGCTCCCAGCGGCCCCGCTTCTGCCTCCGCTCCGGCGTGCACAGCCCCCGGCGGGAAAGGCTGCATCCCCGCCACTGATGAGAGAGAGTCATTGTCGGTGGCAAGCTGTTGCGGGGCCCCGTTGGCGCCCGGCTGAACGCTGACGATGATGCAGACGATTGCCCCGAGAAACGCCAGCATTCCTGCGGCGAGGAGGACGGCTAGAAACTTCAGGGTGACGGCTGATTAGGGGTAGAAGCAAGGAGAAAAAAAAATATTTTATATATATAAATAAATAAAAAAAAAAAAATTCAAAGCTATACGCGGCGATACAGGGGCGCTGCTGTTTTTTTTTATTTTTAAGAAAAGAAAAAAGCATTTAAGGGAAGTCCACTACTTAAAGCAAGCTTGTTTCGCACAGCGTAAGATTTCACTCTCTCTCGTTGCTAACCTCTGTGGTAGTGAGAATGGGGATGGGGAGTGTGTGTGTGTGAGAGAGAGAGAGAGAGAGAGAGAGAGAGAGAGAGAGAGAGAGAGAGAGAGAGAGAGAGAGAGAGAGAGAGAGAGAGAGAGAGAGAGAGAGAGAGAGAGAGCGCATATGGCATGCGTGATCTTTAAACCCTGTAATACATCGTATTTCTATGCCTTGTATATCAACCACCCAAAAGCCCAATCCTTCCTTTTTTGTTGATGCAAAAACGCTTGTTTTACTTTCAAATACATAAACACGTAGCGTTAATATGTGTGCGCTCTATATAGAAGAAAGAAATAAACCAGACGTAGTTGCCAGTCCACTTTGTTTACCTCCCTCATTGTAATTTCACCTCCGTACTTAAAACCCGCTTGACTGAGATACACAGGCGTGCTTGTGCAATATGTAAGCACGTGGTGTTTTGCAAGCTGTGTTTTTGTTTTACAAATAACATATTTTAGTCGGAAATCTGAATATAGCTCATATTTTTAATTTTTAATTTATGAGGTACACTATAATGAAAAAGGAACTTCAAAAAAACATACGTGGAAACAGACGTTTACAATGACTATAACATAGGGTTCTACAATGGTTCTGTATTAGGTTAGTATAGGGCAGCTACAATGGGGTGAGGCTGGTAGAATGGGACCACAGTGTGCTAACTATACCCTCAATGATCTTCAATGACAGACAGACAGACAGTGGCACTGCAATGGTTCTGTATTACACTGAGGGGTAATGGTAGCACAAGTATAGGGCAGCTGCAATGGGATGAGGCTGGTAGAATGGGACCACAGTGTGCTAACTGTACCCTCAATGATCTTCAATGGCAGACAGACAGGCAGCGGCACTGCAATGGTTCTGTATTACACTGAGGGGTAATGGTAGCACAAGTATAGAGCAGCTGCAATGGGGTGAGGCTGGTAGAATGGGACCACAGTGTGCTAACTGTACCCTCAATGATCTTCAATGGCAGACAGACAGGCAGCGGCACTGCAATGGTTCTGTATTACACTGAGGGGCAATGGTAGCACAAGTATAGAGCAGCTGCAATGGGGTGAGGCTGGTAGAATGGGACCACAGTGTGCTAACTGTACCCTCAATGATCTTCAATGGCAGACAGACAGGCAGCGGCACTGCAATGGTTCTGTATTACACTGAGGGGTAATGGTAGCACAAGTATAGAGCAGCTGCAATGGGGTGAGGCTCGTAGAATGGGACCACAGTGTGCTAACTATACCCTCAATGATCTTCAATGGCAGACAGACAGACAGCGGCACTGCAATGGCTCTGTATTACACTGAGGGGCAATGGTAGCACAAGTATAGAGCAGCTGCAATGGGGTGAGGCTGGTAGAATGGGACCACAGTGTGCTAACTATACCCTCAATGATCTTCAATGGCAGACAGACAGACAGCGGCACTGCAATGGCTCTGTATTACACTGAGGGGCAATGGTAGCACAAGTATAGAGCAGCTGCAATGGGGTGAGGCTGGTAGAATGGGACCACAGTGTGCTAACTATACCCTCAATGATCTTCAATGGCAGACAGACAGACAGCGGCACTGCAATGGCTCTGTATTACACTGAGGGGTAATGGTAGCACAAGTATAGAGCAGCTGCAATGGGATGAGGCTGGTAGAATGGGACCACAGTGTGCATACAAGCAGTTACAATGTACTGTATAACGTGTGATAGTAATTGTTAAAGCGAAGCAACTCTAATTCATAATAAGATTGAAGGTGCCAATAAATTGAATTATGAATGAAATACAATCTGCACATAGCTTGCACTGTAAATTAAATGTTGAAGTGGGTTTGTCAGGTGTCCTATCTTGGTTTAGGTCTTATCTTTCCGATAGGTTCCAGTTTGTCTCTATTGAGAAGATGAAGTCTGCTTTGTCAGAAGTTACCTGTGGTGTTCCGCAGGACTTTATCTTAGGTCCTTTGTTGTTTTCACTATATATGCTGTCATTAGTTGATATTATCCGCAGGCATGGAATGAATTTCCATTGCTATGCAGATGACACTCAGCTATACTTGTCTTTGGATCCAAGCAATCCTTTTACTGGGGTGCTATTAGTTGCTTGCCTTGCTGATATCAAGTGTTGGATGTAACAGAGTTTCTCAATGTTAAATTCTGACAAAACAGAGGTCGTGCTTGTAGGCTCACAGCATCAACTAAAGAAAATCATTTTACGTAAGTTAGACCAGTCTAGTTAGACAGTCTCTCATTGGAACACTAGAAATGAGAAATTTGGGGGTCATCTTTGATCCTGATCTATCATTTGAGAATCACAGTAGGATAATTACGGAGAAATATAGCTAAGGTTAGACTTATTATTTCAGTACCTGATGCTGAGAGGCTAACGCATGCCTTTGTTTCATCAATAATTGATTGTTGCAATCAGAATACACTACATCATTTGTAATTATAGTACTCTGTCTCTTGATAAAATGCAGTTCATTAAACTTGGTGTAAATAATACATGATAATGTTACATAGACTCATAGTATTGCTATTGATCGTTGTCTCAAACTGGTTCATGGCCAGACTCGTGATCACACTTGTTACTGTGACCATGTTTGGATTCCTTCATGCTGATCACATTAAGCGGTTGATTCAATAGAAGAGTAGGCTGAACAGCAAAGGAATATTGTTGATAACTATATGTGGTTGATTCTGTTAGGCAGTGATGCTATTAAGCGTTTTTCACAGTATATGTATACTCTATACTCTGATACTGATGAGGTACAGCCATCATTAAGATTACTTATAATGTCTAATTATTTTTATCTGTCACCTATCTACACACACACACACACACACATATATATATATACAGTGCCCTACATAAGTATTGGGACAGTGAAGTCAAAATTTATATTTTTGCTGTCACCTTTTATTTCTGGTGGTTTCAAGACATACATGTTTTACCGACTAAGAATAACAGCACTTTTAGAGTTCCATCCCCCCATTTTATGTGAGCATAAGTATTAGGACAATTCAACTTAAAGCAAATATAAGAAGTATAAAAGCTAGTATTTAGTCGCAAATCCCTTGCATGCAATAACAGCAGTGAGTCTGCGACCCATTGACATCACCAAACTCTTGGTATCGTCCTTTGAGATGCTTTGCCAAGCCTGTACTGCAGCCATTTTCAGTTGCTGCTTGTTTTGGGGAGTTTCTGACTTCAGTCTCCTCTTCAGCAAGTGAAATACATGTTCAATCGGATTTAAATCAGGAGATTGACTTGGCCAGTCTAAAACTTTTCACTTTTTCCCCCTGATGAACTCCTTGTTTGCGTTGGCAGTGTGTTTTTGGTCATTGTCCTGTTGCATTGTAAAGCGCCGCCCAATGAGTCTGGTGGCATTTTCTTGTACATTGGTAGCCAAGATGCTTCTGTACTCTTCTGAAGTCATTCTGCTGCCGCCATCATTCGTTACATCATCAATAAAGATGAGTGAGCCTGTTCCAGAGGCAGCCATGCATGCCCATGCCATGACACTGCCTCCACCATGCTTCACAGATGAGGTGGTATGCTTTGGATCATCTGCAGTTCCTTTTTTTTCTCCACACTTTTGCCTTCCCATCACTTTGATAAAGGTTAATCTTCGTCTCATCTGTCCATAAAACTGTTCCAAAAATCTACTGGCTCATCTCTGTACATTCTAATCTGGCCTTTCTGTTTTTGGTGCTGATCAGAGGTTTGCATCTTGCAGTGTAGCCTTTGTAATTCTGCTGCTGAAGTCTTTTGCGAACAGTAGATTGTGACACTTTCACCCCAACATTCTGGAGGTTGTTGGTGATTTCACTGACACTTATTCTAGGGTTGTTTTTCACAGCTCTGGTCATTTTTCTGTCATCAACTGCTGTTGTTTTCCTTGGCCGACCTGGTCGTTGCTGATTGCTGAAGACACAAGTGGTTTCTTTCTTTTTCAGTACATTCAAAACTGTTGATTTGGCTATGCCCAACTTTTGTGCTATGGTTCTAATTGAGTTCCTCTTTTCTTTTAGCATCCAAATCACTTGCTTTTCTTTCATAGACAGCTCCCTAGTCTTCATGTTGGATTATGCCTACTGACACCAAATGCAGACTCTAAAGGCAAAAGCAAAGGATAGAACTGAGACTACACATTCACAGCTCTTTTATGTGTGAACAATGAATGCAACAGGAAACACCGGTGAGCCAAATGCCCCAATACTTATGCTCACATAAAATGGGGGATGGAACTCTGAAAGTGCTGTTATTCTTAGTTGGTAAAACATATATATAAGTCGCCCTGGGTAAGGGCGTCTGCTAAGAAATAAATAATAATAATAATAATAATAATAATAATAATAATAATATATGTGTTGAAACAGCCAGAAATAAAAGGTGACATTCTGTACTTTTGCCACATATTCATCTTTTAATTGTATTTCCATATTGCTTGAGTGTACAGCAAAAATAGCAATTTTGACTTCACTGTCCCAATACTTATGGAGGGCACTGTATATATACAAAAAAGACTGAATAACATAAATAATACCAGTACTGAGCTATATTGTAATTTTTCAACATGTGGAATATATTTGACTTTATTAATGATTCAATGGAATCAACCAAAATTACACATTTCTCAAATTATAAACTGTCACAATTACTGGAACCCTTGTTTTCAGTACTTTGTGCACCCTCCCCTTGCAAGTATAAAGGCACTGAGTCTTTTTCTATAATGTTTAATGCGATTGAAGAACACATTGGGAGGGATCTTAGACCATTCCTCCATACAGAATCTTTCCAGATCCTTGATATCTTTCGGTCTGTGCTTATGGACTGCCCTCTTCAATTGAAACCACAGTTTTTCAATGGGGTTCAAGTCTGGAGACTGAGATGGCCATTGCAAAATGTTGATTTTGTGGTCAATTAACCATTTCTTTGTGGATTTTGATGTGTGCTTGGGGTCATTGTCTGCTGGAAGATCCACCTGCAGCCAAGTTTCAGCCTCCTGGCAGAGGCAACCAGGTTTTTGGCTAAAATGTCCTGGTACTGGGTAGAGTTCATTATGCCATTGACCTTAACAAGCGCCCCAGGACCAGTGGAAGCAAAACAGCCCCATAGCATCAAAGATCCACCACCATATTTTACAGTAGGTATGAGGTTCTTTTCTGCACACGCATCCTTCTTTCGACGCCAAACCCACCGCTGTGAGGCCAAAGAACTCTATTTTCGTCTCATCTGACCATAGCACCCAGTTCCAATCAAAGTGCCAATGCCATTTAGCAAACTCCAGGCGCTTACGTTTGTTGGTTGCTCTCAATATAGGCTTTTTTTCTGGCAACCCTTCCAAATAGCCTATTGGCATGGAGGTGGCGCCCTTGGATTTCCCTTTGCCTCCTGAACCATCTACTTCACTGTGTCTGGGGGCAAGATACACTTGCGTCCTCTACCAGGCAAGTTTACCACTGTTCCAGAGGTTTTTAACTTCTTATTTATTGCTCTAATAGTGGCAAGTGGTATATTTAGTTTTTTAGCTATTGTTTTGTAACCATTGTCTGATTTATGAAGGTAAACAACCATTTGTCTTTTTTCATTTGTGAGTTATTTGCCTTTCCCCATGGTGATGGATGACAAATCAATTTCATATGCGTGTTACCTCATATTTATACCCCAGTGAAACAGGAAGCCATGGAAGGACACAACACAGTTCCTTAAGACTGAGATGTACTTAAAGAAGTAGAATGCTAATGCAGATTTTGTTTGATTTTATTTATAAGAATCTTTAGGGGTGCCAATAATTCTGACACCTATCTTTTTGAGAAAAGGTTTTATTACTTGTTAATAAAAAACTTCTTCTCTGAGCAATTGTATTAGAATAAAAGAATATGGTTTCCCATATATTTGAGCTTAAAATATAGCTAATTAACTGTGTTGTTTATTTTATACAGCCTTTTTTGCTCATCTTCATCAAGGGTGCCAATAATTTTGGAGGTGACTGTATGTGTGTGTGTGTGTGTGCATGCGTGTTCATGTGTGTTTGTTTTGAAAGAAGGCATAACTGCAGTTTCTTTTTTTGTAGAAAGAAAAGGAAACACAATGCATTAAACTTGTTGAAATAAAAAACAGACAGACAGATAGATAGATAGATAGATAGATAGATAGATAGATAGATAGATAGATAGATAGAAAAGGTGCTGTGTAAAATGAAAGCTGATTTTCACTCATTCAAGGTCAGAGCGGCCGCTAAGCCCACTTATGTGTACCGCCCTTGAGTGGGCTGGATACCAGTTTTATCAAATAGCACCCTGCCACCCTGTAATGTATCTTTCATTGACAACCAGCTATTGATAAAAAATAAAAATAAAATCATGTTAGAATATTCTAGCCAGAGAGTTGCTCCTGCTTCAATGGAAGTCTCTTATCTGGCATGTAACAGCTGCAGTTTAGCAGAAGAAACAGTGTGTGTGTTTTTTTTTTTGTTAGAAATCCATGTATTGATTTTCGAGTGGGAAAAACAGAGAGGTGCTCGTTCTGCCTCCGCGGAGGTTAGGCCTTGCTTCCGTCATTCACTGATTTCTCACTCAGAAGCAGCCCTTCCCAGGGATAGATCTCCATTTCACAATACATGCTACTGTTTAGCCGTATCTTAATAGTATTCCACAGTCAAAGGCTAGATTTGTGTTATGTCGTTTTTTGTGGCCTGACTAATGCGTTGCACTGAAGCCGTTAGATACACATTTCAGTAGGTCTATACAGCTATGGCTAAAAATGTTGTGTCACCCTATAGATTTAACTCATGTTGCTTCATAAATAAATATCACAACAGTTTTTAGGCATCTGGGGAGTGGAGATAATGGTACTAAAGCAGAGTGAGGAACCTCCTAAAGAATTGAGTTTACGTTTCCAGGTGTTGTGTTTTCCACTGTCCGATTGAACCCATCCCCATTGAAGATTATGTCCTGATTTGATTTCTTGTTTGCTAGGTGTCGTGTGGACTATTTTATTATTCTAAACTGACATCCCAAAACCCCCTCTCTTCCACAGACTGTGTTTCTTAAATTGTATTCAGACTGTGGTGTTAATAAGGGGATCAATAAATAACCCCACAGTGTTAAACCTGTCTGTACAGTCATCTAAACTAAGCAGTTAGTGTGGCTACTGTTTTCCTACCCTTGAATATGTACAGCTACGGCCAAAGGTGTTGCATCACCTTATAGAAGCAACTAATTTTGCTTCATAAAGTCGAATGAAACCTGCTGAATAATGTTACGTTAACATATTAAGAACACAAGAACATAAGAAAGTTTACAAACGAGAGGAAGCCATTTGGCCCATCTTGCTCGTTTGGTTGTTAGTAGCTTATTGATCCCAGAATCTCATCAAGCAGCTTCTTGAAGGATCCCAGGGTGTCAGCTTCAACAACATTATTGGGGAGTTGGTCCCAGACCCTCACAATTATCTGTGTAGAAAAGTGCCTCCTGTTGCCTATTTTCTGTTCTGAATGCCCCTTTATCTAATCTCATTTGTGACCCCTGGTCCTTGTTTCTTTTTTCAGGTCGAAAAAGTCGCTTGGGTTGACACTGTCAATACCTTTTAGAATTGTGAATGCTTGAATCAGATCACTGCGTAGTCTTCTTTGTTCAAGACTGAATAGAGTCAATTCTTTCGCATATGACATGCCTTTTAAACCAGGAATAATTCTGGTCACTCTTCTTTGCACTCTTTCTAGAGCAGCAATATCCTTTTTGTAGCAAGGTGACCAAAACTGAACACAACATTCTAGATGTGGTCTTACTAATGCATTGTAAAGTTTTAACATTACTTCCTTTGATTTAAATTCAACACTTTTCACTATATATCCGAGCATTTTGTTGACCCTTTTATAGCTTCCCCACATTGTCTAGATGAAGACATTTCTGAGTCAACATAAACTCCTAGATCTTTTTCATATATTCCTCCTTCAATTTCAGTATCCCATATGGTATTTATAATGCAATTTTTATTACCTGTGTCCAGTACCTTACACATGTCTCTATTAAATGTCATTTACCATGTGTCTGCCCAGTTCTGACAGCTGTCTAGATAATTTTGAATGGTCTTTGCTGCTGCAACGGTGTTTGCCACTACTCCTATTTTTGTGTCGTCTGCAAATTTAACAAGTTTGCTTACTATACCAGAATCTAAGTCATTAATGTAGATTAGGAATAGCAGAGGACCCAATACTGATCCCTGTGGTACTCCATTAGTTAACTCACTCCATTTTGAGGTTTCTCCTCTAAGATCCCTACTGCGTTCAGTTTTAGAATTAATTCAGTCTCCATGCCTCAAGCCTGTGCTTGACTGGAGGGAGCGCTCTCTCTATTTGAGCACAGCTATGGAAGAGCAATACAAAAATGACACTTGTTTTTTAACATATTTCATGGTTTTATTTATTTAAGTGTCAGTACAATAAACATAAGCAAAAAATACAAGGTGTACATCAATAGAACATTCTGAATATCACTGTCATAATCATTTACTCTGAATCATCACTGATAAAAAGAAACAGAACACAAGGTAAAGCACGATTTCAGAGTGCTTATCTGTCTGTATGTTTGCTTGCTTGCTTGAGAGAAGCATTTTAATTACACTTTAACCAGCTACATTCTGGATTAACAAAATATTTATGTATAGTATATAACTAAAATCTACCTATATAGATAGATGTGTGTGTGTGTATTGTTACCAAGTTGCACAAATAATAACAATTGCCTGTTTAATTGTGGATGTCCAATTTCAGATGTAACCACCAATGCCTTCCTCTCAGTAGCTTTTTGATATTGTTTATCTTTTTGTACTCCAGACTTCTCTAGTTTCTCTTCTAGTAATTTTTCATCCTCTTTACACACACACGACAAAAGTTCCCTTTCTTTGAAGTTTATTCCAAGACCACGTAGCTAGAAAACTCAATGCGTTTTTCTCCAAATTCCGTACAAACTTTATGAACCGAGAAACTTAGAACAGTCTGAGACCCAAGATTATAAGTACTACTAGAGGCCATTAACAATCTATTAAGATCATTTGGGTTTTTTTGTTAAGGATACCCTTTTAAACAATTGTTTCTATAGAACAGAAGTCCTTAACCTTTTTTAAAATTACAATTTGAAATGAATAAGAGACCTCTAAGGTCTTGAAAGCTTGTCATTAATTATTGTTTAGTTCAATAAGAGCAACTACTGCTCCTTCTCTGGAGGTCTATCATCTCTGGACTGATGTGGCTACCATTTCATCTGTCAACGAATATTCACCCCAAATTCAAGCATTTTACAACTGTCTGTATCTCACCACAACAGTGCAAGATGATTTCTGTTTATTACATTTATGTTGTTTTCCCAGAAGGAGATACCACACGGGGCCCCCAGAGCGAGGGGCCAAGGAGATGAGTGGGCCCAGTTAACCAAGGGAAGGGGAAGGGTAACGGGACGGGACGGGACACCAGTAGTCTCTGCTAACATCAAAAAGGAACCAATAACAAATTACATGGGAAGGCAAAATTCGTTTTTTTTTTTTAATCACCAAAATGTGTATATAAGTATATAGATTTTTTCTTCTTTTTTTTTTTTTTTTTTGAACAAGGGGTTATAATTTGTGCACGGATAAGGCGGCCTTAACATTTGTTTGATTACAGAAATTTCACACAGCATGTTGGCGTCATCATGTGGCAGGTTATGTAATTACACTTTTTTTTTTTGAAAGGGAGACTGCTTGCTGCTCCTTTTAACGGGGAAGGCAAAATCTTGACAAATGAATCTGTACTTACGTAGGACACTAGTCTCTTGAACACTTCATCAACAGACAGAAAAAAAAAAAATCAGGTCTGTTTGCATTTGGATGCACTCCAAGGAAAGATATTTTGTAAAATTAAACCTAGTTCTTCATCTGATTTTTTGGGGGGATTTTAAATAAACCAATAAATTCCTGGGAATTTGATGCGTGGCTTGGCACCTTCTATACAGTAGAAAGAAAAAAGAAAGAAAGAATGAATGAATGAAAGAAAGAAAGAAAGAGAAAGAAATAATTTTAATTGGTTTTATACGTCCCCTTTTTTTACATTGGCAAGCATAAACCAAGTAAAGGCAAATACAGGGACAACTCAAGACTGGAAAAACGGTTAGGCAAATTTAAAAAAAAACAATATAAAATGAAAGATATTGATATTAAAGTTACTGAACCTTGGAGTGCATGGTCCCAGTAATCAGAAGCTTATCAACAGGAGAAAACAGTTCTGAACAGAAGCAAAATAGCCATTTCAGTGAAAAAAGAATATATTCTGTATTTCGGGAAAAAAACACAAAGCATGCTCTATTACAGTATCATCATCATATTATTATTTATATATAATATATATATGTATATATTCACAAGCACAGTCTTCAGATCCGCTGCAGTTTAAAAAAATAACAATAAAAAATAAACCCATTACAAACAGGAACTTGATTTTAATAAGTGCAATTCTACCAGCTGAAACTTGGATAGCTCTGGTAGATCTATGAAGCCTTAACCATACCCTCCCCCCCTCCCCCTCCCCCTCCCGCTCTAAAAAGGGACTGTACTCTTATTTTTAAAGGGTCTTATTTTAAAAGGGTTCATCTTTAAAGGGGTATCAAATAATGATCAACCGAGTCTTTAGATCACCATTAAAATCGATAAAATGTGAAAAACTGTTTTACTGTGGCTACACATTTTAAACTCAAATAAAGAAATTGTACATAAATCAATGGTAGAGAATGCAGTAGCACCAAATAGTATCCAGACATGTGGAGTTTCAAAGGCCTGGTTTTACTTTTTTGTATTGTTAAGTTGTGCTGAAAACGCCCCCTTTTATTTAAAGTACCAGTTTAAGGTGCGTGCAAAATTAAATAAATGTCATTTAAAAGGGAAAAGATGAGATTTAAAATCACAAAAGGATTATAGCATCATTTGACCTTACAGCACAAAATAGGGACAACTATCTACAGTTGTACATAGCACAGTTAGCCCTAATCTCTACCCTACCCCTCTCTCTCTCTCTCTATATATACGTACATAAACAGCCTTCTGCATTTAAATCTCTTGGCTGCCCTCTTTCCATAGAATACTACATTCTTGTCTATTGCTAATACTGTTTGACCGACTTGCCTGGTAAATAGCTTGACTGATTATTCAATTGACACAGATTCATTTGATTGCTAATGAAATTTGGGTGTCTCCGTGTTCCATGGCCTGTTGTAGCGAGACAAAATGAGAGTAAAAAAAAAAAAATGAAATAATGCAGGACTTTTGAGAATGTTGAATTTTTTTTTTTTTTTTTTAAACCGTGGTTAGAAAACAGCCCATTTTACCCCAAAACATCACGCAACATGCAGCCCACTGCTTGTACCGTGTGATTCTTTGGAGTCGGTATCCTCTGGGAGTATTAGAACGGGAGGTTACCGCATTTTTAAGAATTTCACTCTTTTAAAAGGAGGAATAAAACACCCAATGTTTTTAGAAAAACACTTTCATCTCTTATTGGAATAACTGCTTTGTCCCTTAACATTTTTACAGCAGATTCATCCCCACCCCCACCAAATTATGTTTTTTTGTTTTTAAAAAAACAAAGAAATTCCATTTATCCTGCCACCACACTGTAGATTCACTTACTGTGTAATGGTTATTAGAGTCCCAGATCCTGACACCACCCAAAGCCCAGGGAGTCTGTATACCGGTTGCACAGGACCCACAGTATGGTATAGAGGCAGGCTGAATTTAAAAAAAAAAAAAACCTACAGAAAAATGCTTCAGGACTTAGCTTCTCTGTGACAGAGATGTACTCTTAAATTCTTGCATTTTCTCCCCTTTAAGCTCCTGATTGTATGTATATAAATCTCATATAGCTAACAAAACATTTTCAGCGAACCTTACCTAACATGCACCACGATGTAGGTATTCTGTACTGTATAAAACATTATGGCAAACACGTATTGGATTTTTTTTTTTAATGGATTAAGCTATTAACGTAAAACATGACTGATTGCTTCTTGCAGGTATTTCTGTTTCACTTCCCTGCATTTTACTTCAAGAGGCTACAGGAAATAATGCAGAGACATTGAATGCAAGACACAAAGCAACAGCTGGTTACTGAGAGCCAAAGTGTGAGGCTTCTATTTTAAAATGTACACAAGCCAAGGTACACTTCTCCTTTTTCAATAAATCTCCTGCTTTTCTTGGGACTTATTTCCATCAACTGAGTACATTTATGATTTATCTGCGTAATGGAGGGCTAAAATACGTACAAAAGCGGTTGTGATAAAATATAAATAAATAAATAAATATACAGCTTTGGCCGAATGTTTTTCAACACCTAGAATTTTAGGATTGAGATATCATTTAAAAAAAAAAAAAAAAGATATAATTTAGATGTTTTATCAAAGAATTAGATTATTTTAATCAAAGAAACTACAAAATCATAGCGCAAGTGTGTACCGGAAGCTATAATAGCAGTACAGCAGTACTTCATGTAAGATTTCAAAATGTCACATTTTTCAATTTTTTGTTAAGTACAGATGAAGCCTCTTTATATCATGATTGCCGCGCAGGCATCATTCATGATATAAAGCAGGTCATGATATAAACCGGGTTTCACGTTTGCCTGTGACAGCGCATTACAAGTGCAAGAAAAAAAAAGAAAGAACACTAACGTGAATTAAAGAGCAGTGTTTTAATACTGTACATTTAGTTGTTCTTTACATTTAAACAAATGCATATAGTTTACTACAGGACAAATACGTTTCGGATCATTAACTGGAATGAGAGCGTTTGGGTCATGAATTGTCGACTGATGAGAGCTATCAATTTGGCACTGCACTGAAGTGTTTTTTTGTGTGCATTTGTATAAGATGGACTACGTTAAAGAACAAACTGGTGACGTCTGTGTTTTGTAACTCAACTGTATCCCATTAAGGCCGCCCATGAAGCATTTGACAGGTTGCACAAAATGTCAGTTTCAGCCAAGATGATTCTTGACTGTTAGTTGTGTTGGAAATTAATTAGATCCTGTAAAGGCCGGCCATGCAGAATTTGACAGGCTGCACAAAACGTGACAATAAGTGTGTTTGTGAGATGATATTAAGAGAGGTATTTTCTCAAAAGAAAATATGGTGCATGGCGAGTGGTTTTTGAAAAATCGTGATAAAAACGGTTACGATATTAAGCGAGGTGATATAAAACGGGTCCATCTGTATATGGAAAACTACAAAGCGGTGTGTAATTCAATATGTTAACGTAACATTATTCAGCAGGCTTCATTCGACTTTGCAAAGCAAAATTTGTTCATTCTATAGGGCTGTACACTATTAAATAAATCAGCTATGCATTTACCATAATGTGCCTTTCACACTGCAGACCCCCAAAGGACCTCCGTGTTAGGTTACGGTTCACTGGTACTGTCTGCTTGATTAGCTTTATGCTTCTTTTAACAAGGGTGTTACTATGAATTAATCTTCAATGGACGGCTGCAGCTGAAGGCTCTGTCTGGTCAGCACCAGCGATCATTGGAGTTCCTCAGTATCCTCCACAGTGGTCATGTGTGCAGAGCAGGGTGGTCTGGGAACATCAAGTGGCATGGCCAAGAGGGGCCACACTGAAGATAGATGCGATGGTCCTGATGGGCTACTTCTTTGTAATAATTAAATGAGGATTGTATAGGGAACCATTTAGTGGACAATACAAGCACCCATGTGTTTCTTTCTTATGGTCTCAGAAACAGAAGCAAAGCAGCTAATTAGGGTCAGGCCTAAGTACATTCATGCTGCTGCTTTAAATATATATATATATATATATATATATATATATATATATATATATATATATAAAAACAAATTGTGGAGCCCCTGCTAAACCGTGCCAGACCAGGGCTAGCTCAGCACATATGACCCATGGAAACAAGGCCATATACCCCCCCCTCCCCCATTCATTTTTGTCACCTCACAGAAAAAAAGAAAAAAAAAAATCTCTTGATCATGTTTATACCTGATTCAGAAAGACTGACTGTTTGTTTATTCTGCAGCCCAAGATAAGCACCATAGAAAACCAAGAGCTCCCAGTCCTGCCCCCCCCCCCCTCCCTCCCTTTCATGAGACTAATCTGTGAGGCGCATATAGCTATCCCCCCAACCCACTCCAAAGACACCCCCAAAATAAGTCCCTCACCCATTACAGCAGGGTTGGAACCAATATAGTCCTATTCCACAGCGGTTTGAGCCATTCCAGGCTTTGCTATACACTTAAGCCACATCTAAGAGGACACATCCTATTCTATTTAAAAGATTGATGGGCAATATTAGTATTGCCAATGGCCCCTTTAAAGCAGCGGCCAGTCTATTTTCTTACCTCTTATTAAAATCAGCAAAGTGCCTGTGAGAACGGTGCTTATAAGTGTTAACAAGATTCTGGATTTTAAACCGTTGGTTAACACTCCTTTTAAATGGATCCCAATGATAGAGTGGAGAGCACTAATAAAAAGCTAATGGGTTTTAAAGGTTAGTGAGCCCAGTGGCAATACTGCTGGTGCCAATGAGAGGTGAGAGATGGGTTTTTAAAAAGCTTTGGTTAGCACTCCTTTAAAGGGGGCCTGAGAGATCTTTAAAGCTTTAGTTCACACTGGAGACTGATCCTGGAATGAGACAAACTGCTACGAAGCAGGCTCGTTGTGTTTCCATTGTCCAAGTGAAATCAGGCACTGATAGGTCAGCCTACCAAGGAGTAGTTTACAGATCAGACTCGTCTTGCCTAAGCGGTTTCAGAAAGCAGTGGATTGTATGAGACCTGTTAATTGCTATTACAATCAAAGTAACCAGAGGCAATGCTCATCACTGAACATACTAGATAGTGTTGCAAGATGCCGATGTAACCTCTGGTTTTGTCAGTGATTAGTATGAGGAGGCACCATGAGATCGGAGACTATAGTAATCTCAAAAGCACAAACCTCCAGATCTCAATCCAGTAGGAAGAATGCAATATGGACCGCACTCCCCTGCATACCAGTCTGAGTTGTAGATGTACTACTGAAAGAGTCTTTGCCATGCCATGACTCAGTCAGTATTGCTATGGCTAAATGTTTTGCATAGCCTACAATTTTAGGATTGAGACAAAAAAAAAAAAAAAAAAGATTTATATAAAAAACATAATTTAGATTTTTTATTTAACATTATGTAATCAAATAAACTACAAAATGATATCGCAAAAAAAAGTCTACCGGAAGCCATAATAGTAGTACAGTAGTATTTCATGTTAGATTTCATTAATGTCACATTGTCCTTTTTTTTTATTTATTTATTTTTTAAAGTACTGTAAAGCCATAAATACGTGCAAGCCTTTTATTATGCTGTTTTGCATATTAAATTTTTGGCACAAATATCAAATTCCACTAACAATACATACTTCGTATATTGAAACAAGTCGCCAACATTTTGAGAAAAAAGATTTTAAGGGTGCAAATATTTGTGGCTTTACAGTATATGGAAAACTACAAAGCGGTGTGTAATTCAATATGTTAACGTTACATTATTCAGCAGGTTTCATTCGACTTTATGAAGCAAAATTAGTTGATTCTATAGGGTGATGCAACACCTTTGGCCGTAGCTGTACATATTCAAGGGTAGGAAAACAGTAGCCACACTAACTGCTTAGTTTAGATGACTGTACAGACAGGTTTAACACTGTGGGGTTATTTATTGATTCCCTTAGTAACACCACAGTCTGAATACAATTTAAGAAACACAGTCTGTGGAAGAGAGGGGGTTTTGGGACGTCAGTTTAGAATAATAAAATAGTCCACATGACACCTAGCAAACAAGAAATCAAATCAGGACATAATCTTCAATGGGGATGGGTTCAATCGGACAGTGGAAAACACAACACCTGGAAACGTAAACTCAATTCTTTAGGAGGTTCCTCACTCTGCTTTAGTACCATTACCATCTAAAAACTGTTACGATACTTACTAAGAAAATGTGTTGAAACGCCTTGGTTTCTAGTCCTCTGTGGGCTGATAAAAGATGGTACTAAAGCGAGAGGAATCCTTCTTGAGAATTGAACCCCTTCAGCTCCCAACCCTGGCGGTTTGTACCCGGCGTCATTTCGGCTTACGGTTTGGCGCCCGCGAAATCCTGCGCATTGCAGAACTCCTTGATGGTGACGGTGAAGAGGTTCGTGGTCACGTCAGTCACGACCACGTTGGCGCAGCAAGGGGACATCTCTGGGCGCCAATCCGGGCCAGGTTCGAAGCTAGCGACAGAAGGGGGAGACGACTGGCCGCCCTTGACGTCCTCGAAGTCTTCATCATCATCATCATCTTCGTCGTCATCATTGCGAGTCTCCTTGTTTGCAGGAGTTGCTGTGCTGGATTCGGGAGGGACGGACAGATCCAAGACCCTGGACTCAACATCGTCTTCATCGGAAGAGGAGGAGGAGGAAGAGGAGGAGGAGGAGCGGTGGTGCAGGCCCGATCTGGGGCCAGTGGTCTGGGGGCTCAGTTTAGGGGGCTGTGGGGATTCGGCACGGGCATTAGAGAGAGGGACCGCGGTTGAGGAAGGAGGGGGCTGGATTTGGGAAGGAGGGGAAGGCGGGCAGTCAGAGCCGCTGGATGAAGAGCTGCTGGAGCCAGAGCTGCCTGAAGAGGACTCCGAGCTGGTGGAAGAGGATGAAGAGGAGGAGGACGAGGACGAGGAAGGGGAGCTGTGCTGGTAGCGCCCCGCCACAGAGGAAGGGGGGCCAATCACCGGAGGCTTCTTCATGGAAGGCGAAGTCGGAGGGCGTCCTAAAGTGGCGGGACGTCCCAGGAGAGTGGAGGGAGCAGAAGAGGGAGGGGCGACTGACGAGGAAGGAGGGGGGCTGCTTAGGTTTTGCTGTTTCCCGTACAGAGAGAAGCCAGCAAACTTCATGTGGGCTGGAGCTCGCATGGGCACCCCAGCCTCACCAAACTTCTTGTTCTTCCCGATCACTCGATTGCGGGACGGGATTCTGGGGCGACCGGGGGGGTTCCTGCGAATTGTGCCACTGGGGGGGGCATTGCCATGGCCACTGCCATTATTATTATTATTATTAGTATTATTATTACTGGCTCCCGTTCCTTTGTCAATGACCTTGAGGTTCAGGATGATCCGGCCTCGTTTGGGCTCTCGAGGCTTCACCTTGCGGTTCAAGATCCGCACCGTTTCGGAGAAGGGAGACACAGGCGGGCGGAGGAGCTGGGGGCCTCCCGGGGTTCCGGAGGGGGAGGAACCGGAGTTGGAGCCTGAGGACAGGAGGTCATGTCTGGGCAGGGGGCGCCGGGACATGCGGTGACAGCGACGGATGTCTTTCTTCAGCTTGTGAACGGCAGCCCCGGAGTGGAGCTTGGGGGAGACGACCGGGTGGGGGTGGCGGAGGGGAGGGGCGTGGTGGGGAGGGTGGGGGCGGGAGTGAGAGGAAGAGGAGGAGGAAGAGGGGGGGTGTTTCGAGGAAGCAGGGAAGTGCAGCTCTGATACACGGACTGCTTCTGCCGCCTGGGCACGAGCCTGTGGGGGGGGGGGGAGTAAAATAAGCAGTTAGCGTTTTTAAAATCATATTCTTTCTCCGAGATTATATAATATATATATATAAAATATACATATAAATAAATCAATAAATGAGAGAGATATGAATGATATGCAGGTCGATAAATGATATGTCTCCAAATTGGCTACTTGTATGACACATAAGATCAAATTATCTTTTAATGATGGACTATTTTGTTAATAAAATACATTTAATGACAGGGAGGGTATGTATTTCAACTATAAAACTTTTTTTTTGTTTTAATTTTTTTAATTATTTTTATTTGTATTCCCCCAATTTGGAATGTCCAGTTATGTTTTTTCTCCTCACTGTCCCCACACGGCACAGACACTGAGGGCTTGTGAGTGTCCTCCGATCTCACCAGCCTAAAGCCAGAATCACTTTTAAGCTGAGCAATCCAGAGGTGGACGGGCTACCGATCCCAGAGAACAGAGACCAGCCCTGCCTCTTATCCACTCGGAATGTGCTCGGTGTCTGGCCAGTAGGGTTCGCTGTTGTGTGATGAGAAGCAATCCCTGCCGGTTTCCCATCCCCCCACCCCGGTGGCGTCAGAGCCAATGTGACGCCCCCCCTCGGGCTCCCCAGCAAAGTTCGGCCTCTTTGCACAGCCTGGACGTGAACTGGCGCCGTCAAAGCTGTGTGACTCATCCTGCGCTCCTAGTTGCAGTGCTTTAACTGGATGAGCCAATCGAGGACCCAAACACACCTATTCTTGACTCAAGCGCCATTTGGTGAACTACAATGAGCGCTGTGGTGCTTGTCATCTTGTACAATACATCATGTAAAGAAAGTATCACGATTAAATCGATACATAGTAAATCAGTACAGCCCTACTAGAACTACAGTTCCCAGCATGCCTCCTCACCAGCAGCTATGGTGAGGGATGCTGGAAGCTGTAGTTATTTATCCCAATACAAACGATACAGACCTCTATTAAGTTATATCATGTAAAGAAAACATCACGATTCATTGATACACAGTGAATCGTTACAGCACTAGTGTGAATCATTATTGGTGCCTCGTTATCAAGATAACAGGTGGCAGGTGTTACCTTTAAAAGGAAGGTTTTTGGCTTGGGTCCTCTCTTCTTAGGACCATAGAGCTCCCGTTCCCTCTCTCTGTCAATCAAAAAATACATAAAAAAAATACAATTAAAAAAAAAAAGTGTCAGGGTCCCCACTTTTAAACATCTCAGGCAAAACATTATGAACCTAGTGTCTTTCAGAGGTTACCTTTATACCCGTGTATTTGAATTTATGAACAGGATTATTATTAGTAAAATGGTTAGGTGTACATACAGCTCTGAGTTTCATTTCTTGAATAGGTCTATGATTGGGTATCAGGTCTATTTTCCACCCTAAGGACTTTCTTTGGTATGAATTATACTTGTTTTCCTGCCAAATGAAAATGAAAAGAATAGTGAAGTATTCATTAAGTTTAAAATAATACTGGAATATGAAAAACACATGTTCATCCCAGCACAACAAATATTATAACACTGCAGAGGATGCAAGGAATTAAAAGAGAAAATGGAGAAAAAGAGAATCTAAGCAAGAAGAGACTGCAGTGACATTGGTCAGCAATACCATGTTGTTTAAAAGACAAATCAAGTCAGGTAATACATACATTATTATTATTATTATTATTTATTTCTTAGCAGACGCCCTTATCCAGGGCGACTTACAATTGTTACAAGATATCACATTATTTTTACATACAATTACCCATTTATACAGTTGGGTTTTTACTGGAGCAATCTAGGTAAAGTACCTTGCTCAGGGGTACAGCAGCAGTGTCCCCCACTGGGGATTGAACCCACGACCCTCCGGGGTCAAGAGTCCAGAGCCCTAACCACTACTCCACACTGCTGCCTACATAGTACTTCTGATTTCCCCGACTTTTCTGCTCTCCTTTAAGAATTCAATTGCTACCTGTTAAGCCATGTGTGTTAATGAGAAACGTGTTAATAATGAAATTAATTTAATTTACAGGGTTTTTTTTCTGTGTAACAACTAAATGGGCTTTTAAATCGTAAGTCTTACTTTTTCATTTCAGATCTGAAGCGACTCCTCTTTATTAATGTCAGTAGTCACGCATAACAATTGTAATAAAGTGGTCCAGCATAAAATACTTTATTTTTCACTATAGCACTATTGACACATTTCTCTGATGTGATTGAGACACAAATAGCTTAACAGGTATCAACTGAATTCTTAAAAGGACAGCAGAAAGTTGGGGGTAAAATACTGAAAATCAAGCCCGGTGTATAAAGAGTATCAGGATGGGCTGCAGTGAATTATAAGGTTATAACTGCATCAAGGGGTACTGGTGACATAAACCACAAGAGCAAACTGGAGTGAATTCACCAGACCAGTTCAGAGATTGTAGATCCCACCAAAGTTTGCTTACACTGTGTTGTATGTGCTCCGTGCGCTACCATTACTGGTAGTGTCATGTGACATGTTCAGTGTGTCGCTATGTAAATAAATCCTGTTCGCCTGCGTGGCGTATCAACTTCAACCTGCAAATGCACGCACCCACATGGCAGAGGGCTACTCTGTCACAACCATTAATACCCTGTATCTTTCTAAACAAGGTATTTATGAGAGCTCCCTAATCAAAATCTGAATCATAAAACAATAATTGTGTGAATGCAGCAATTGTTACAGCTGTGTACAATGGCAGGGTTAGAAACTCCCACTTGCCCAAGGCGAATTCAATCTGATGAGGACTAGTTGGTGTCTGTGTCTCAGTACTCTTCTGGGCGAGTACTTAAAACAAATGTACACATATACTCTCACGTTCAGTCTTGCGTTAAATGCAGGAAAATCAATTTTCTAACCGGGTGTAGCAGTGGTGAATAAGCATTCACAAATAATGCTTATGTAAACAGTTACTCGGAAATGAAACCTCCCTTCACGCCCCCCCTGTAATGCCAACCCCACTTAATGACATTATGTCAGTGTTCTCCCTCTGCGCGGGATGCAAAGTTTATCGTTTGAAGTTACTGAAACTCGCTGCATCTTTTGAAGTAAGTGTAAAGTCATTTTACAATAATGTGTTGATTTATACCAGGTTACGACCCTGACTGATGATGTCATTAGCAAAGGGGGCCTGCTGTACTAACAAGGTCAACAATAGGCGACGTTTTACTAAACTTTTAAAACTAATAAACAAACAATTACAATAATGAACATTATCATAGTATGTTGCTTAAAACATAATAACACAATATATTCATAATAAAGTTGAGTTCTTGTCTATAAACAGTAACACGTTTAAAGCTTGGGACTCGCTGTCTGTAGCTTGGTGTTGTTTACATTATCGTCAGTATATTGTAAGTGATTGGAAGCTGAAATTACTTTTTTTAAAACACACTTTTCTCATACCAATACAGTACTGGTGAGCGATAATCAGTTTGTTTGAAAACCAGGCTTTAATCATTGATAATAGGTGCACAGGCAGTGACTCGGTGAGTGCTCCGGGGCTCAAGCACCAATGGGGGAAAATAAGGTCCCGCACAGTGCAAACAAATCACCTGTTCTGTCAAATTACAATCACAAGCAGAACTGTTATTGCACCGTTTAAAAATATAAAATCCATTTATACAAAGTCTCACCGCTTTCTTGAAAATATCTGCGGTTCCCTCGTTTTTCTTTTAAGAACATAAGAAAGTTTACAAACGAGAGGAGGCCATTCGGCCCATCTTGCTCGTTTGGTTGTTAGTAGCTTATTGATCCCAGAATCTTATCAAGCAGCGTCTTGAAGGATCCCAAGGTGTCAGCTTCAACAACATTACTGGGGAGTTGGTTCAAGACCCTCACAATTCTCTGTGTAAAAAAGTGCCTCCTATTTTCTGTTCTGAATGCTCCTTTATCTAATCTCCACTTGTGACCCCTGGTCCTTATTTCTTTTTTCAGGTCGAAAAAGTCCCCTGGGTTGACATTGTCTATACCTTTTAGGATTTTGAATGTTTGAATCAGGTGTTTGAATCAGTTCAAGACTGAATAGATTAAATTATTTTAGCCTGTCTGCATACGACATGCCTTTTAAACCCGGGATAATTCTGGTCGCTCTTCTTTGCACTCTTTCTAGAGCAGCAATATCCTTTTTGTAACAAAGTGACCAGAACTGAACACAATATTCTAGGTGAGGTCTTACTAATGCATTGTAAAGTTTTAATATTACTTCCCTCGATTTAAATTTAACACTACTCACAATATATCCGAGCATCTTGTTGGCCTTTTTTTTATAGCTTCCCCACATTGTCTACATGAAGACATTTCTCCTTATTGCTTCTAACTGCTCTGTACTTTTCCACGACTGTACTTCTCCCACTCTGCCGCTTCCACACGCAATTGCTGGGAGGACTGCCTGGCTTTTGTCTGTATCGGTTGTGCTGTTGGCTCCGCCCCTCCCCCGTGTCTCAGAGTGGCACTGAATTTGAATCAGATGCTCTGAGCTTCAGCTTATCAGAAAAAGACACCGAGCTGTTAGACTTTAAGCTGCAGTGTTTTCTGATTAAAGCAATTACATATGTTTCTATGCTCTGTACTTTTCCGCGACTGTATTTGTAATGTTCTCATTAGTATCTAAACCTAGAAGATACAGCATCCGTCCACTCTGGCAGATTCTACTGTACTTGCTGAAGCGTTTTTCTCCCACTGCCAATAAAAATAAATCAATAGCCACCTAGCTAACAATTTAATCCTGAGGGCTATAGTGAAACGTACTGTCTTTAAATTGGGACTTTAGTGAAGACCGAGTGTGTATGCGAGTACATTCATTATTGTAAGGAGTAATTCATAGCCAGCATGCTTTTCTGTAAATAGCAACACATGTAATGTGTCCCTATCATCCCGTCTGGTGCTGTCCGTGTCAGTTTCTCAGCGCACAGTACAGTAGTCGCTCAGTAACGAGGTGCAAACAGGTGATTGATCAATCTGTATGAGCATTTACGAAGGTACTTTGTTTAAAAAAATAAATAAATAAATAAATCTAAGCCTATTTTTAGAGACCCCAACTGTTGATTCCAACTTAACTGAACATAAGGACTAGCAAGTTTCAAAAGGTACTAGTCCTTTGGACTAGTAGCACAATACTGTTAGTTTCTAACCCTTATAATTGTATTTAAAACAGGATTCATTCACATATCCGCCCTACTCTGGTCCCACCACAATCGGATATGCGACGGATTACTGTGTAACCCAAAGTGATTTTTTTTTTTTATTTAGACAGTAGTTTAAAAGACGAACAGAGAATTCCCTGAAAATGTGTTGGGAAAGTCATAAATGGCAATGTCATCACATAGCTTGATGTAACATTGCTTAATTATTCTTTTGCATGGGATGAGAAGGAAGGATAGTACTTATCCATATATTAAAAGGGAAGCTGTGCAACAGAAATGTAATGTTAACAATGGACCAAAAAAAAAAAAAAAAAAAAAGAGATCCTTTCCTATTTTATTAGTTTAAACAGCGGCTTAACTAAACACAACCGCACTTTAACTGTAAGCTAGATTTTCTCCCCCTAGAAGTAATTTATTGACCCACTTTGTAACAGTCCTACATACAATGAAAGTATAGTAAAACGATGTTCCTGAAAAATGAACTTTATACATTTTACAAGGTGGTGGTATTAAGATCTGTCACGGTTTAGACTTTTAAAAACTAGAGTAGGGATGTCACAGTATCAAATCTTGACGGTAAAGGCTACCAGTTATCGTTGTACCGGTATAATTTTTTGTAATCCATTTTTTAAATGGCTATTTAAAAAAATACACACTCAAGTCAATTCATTTTTTTAACAAGAAAAATAACTTTAATTTAAAGTGGGTTTTTTTTGTGATCAAATTTTTATTGATTTTCACAGAGAACAAGCAAAAACAAAAACAAAATCACAAAAGGTAGAGACAATGTCGACCCAGGGGACCTCAAAAAAGAAACAAGGACCAGGGGTCACAAATGGAGATTAGATAAAGGGGCATTCAGAACAGAAAATAGGAGGCATTTTTGTTTACACAGAGAATTGTGAGGGTCTGGAACCAACTCCCCAGTAATGTTGTTGAAGCTGACACCCTGGGATCCTTCAAGAAGCTGCTTGATGAGATTCTGGGATCAATAAGCTACTAACAACCAGGCAAGCAAGATGGGCTGAATGGCCTCCTCTCGTTTGTAAACTTTCTTATGTTCTTAAAAGAATAACGAGGGAAACGCAGATATTTTCCCTCCCCTCCTTCCCCTAAAGGCACATCCATCCCTCCACAGACCTCCTGAGAATAATTTGACATGGAATTAGCAGGCAGACAATAAATCCTGACAGTCACAGTTTTTTTATCCAATGAAATGACAATCAGACAATAGCTTAGTTATCTCAGTTGTAGCTCCCTTCCAGATTTCTAAAGTGTCGTGTTTTTGTCTTATTTATCCTGGCGGTAGATAGTTCTATGAGGAAGGAGCCAGCGCTGTACTATCAGTTTCTTTGCCGCTGTTAAACCAGCAAGCCCAATTTTCCGCTGACGTTCCAGCAACTAAAGTTTTGAATCATCATTAAGTAACAGTACGACTGGATCCAATTGCATGTCTCTCCCAATTATCCCAGGCAGTATAGACATCACCTGGCACCAAAAAGAGTTAACCTCTGGACATTCCCAGATCATGTGCATTAGAATGCAAGGTGTATTAAGAGTACAGAGTTTCCATAGGGGGTCTGCGGTGATTCCTACAAGATATCTCTTACAAGGAGTCCAGTATGTCCTGTAAACATAATTTTAAATTAATTAATTGGCGATTGGGATTTTTAGATGCATTAAATATATTGTCCCAGACCGCATTCCAATCAATTAGCACATCTTCTAAACTAAAGTGAGATCTTTCTCCCATGATTTGAACAAAGCCAACGGGTTACATGAAGCTTTTAGTAGATTTGAGTATATAGTTGAGACTAGCCCTTTAGAGGAATCACCCGAGACCCAACCTATTACAGGATGTATTGCAAGTTCCGATCCCCAGGGAACCCCAAAGCATGTAAAGCAGAAGCAGTCTAAGATACAAGTAAAAAGGATGATCCTGGTAAATTAAAATGCAAGGTCAATTCCTGGAAACTAATACGCCCGTCCTTATTGTTATTGTCCTTAAAAATATTAATGCCTTATTTAGACCATGAGTCAAAAACAAAGGGTTGGTTACCTGACCGAAGAGCACTGTTATGCCAGATAGGTGAATGTTGGTGCCATTTAATATTATACCCCATCTGTTTTTCTATTGCCCTGAAGTTAGCTATAGTAATTTGCAATGATAGGACCATAATGTAGAGCACATTTTATGTTTGTGAGACCTGCAAATGAAATGCCTTGTAGTTTTACGGGAGTAGTCACTAGTGCTTCTTCAATATCTCTCCAGGGCACAGCAGACAGTGGATTTAACCATACTCTGAGGGAGCGTAACTGGTACAACTTAAAATTAGGTACAGCTAAGACCCCGTCCATTTTTGTGCGCTGTAGTGCGTTAAACTTGATTTGTGATTGCTTGCCATTCCACAAAAATATCCTTATTAAAAAAGATTTTAGCCCAATAACCTATGGGGGGGGGGGGGGGGGGTGGAATCATGGCATTAATAAAATTAATTCGAGGAAGAATATTCATTTGAACTGTAGCGGTCTGAGCTCGTAGGGAGGCGGGCATCACTGTCTATCTCTATGTCTCCCTTCACCTCCCTTAGTACTTTGTGATAATTATTTTTGATAATGGATTGAAGGGAGGGCTATATATCAATGCCCAGGTATGTAAATTATTTTCTGATTGGAATGATGGAGGGTAACAAGACCCTACCTGCAGCTGTGTTAGAGGCATCAGGGCAGACTTTGCCCAGTTAATTTTATAGCCCGAGAAGTCACTAAATTCACTGAAGGCTGTTAATTTTTGGAATATAATTTTGAATCTGCAACATACAATAGAATATCATCTGCATACAATGACATAGCGTGGCTTGAAGATTTAAATTTGATGAAAGGCACTACTGTGTGCTGCCTAATGTTCTGCACTTTTGGTTCAAGCGAAAGAGCAAATAGCATAGGCGATAAAGGGCAGCCATGCCGGCTTCCCCTCAAAATATTAAAAGGTTCGGAGTGTAAGCCACCAGTAGAGACCATAGCAGAAGGATTGGCATACACTGTACAAATCATATTGATAACATTTTCACCCAAACCAAATCTCTCTAATACCAGCCAAAGGAAGTTCCACTCAAGTCTATCAAATGCCTTCTCTGCATCTAATGATAGGACTGCACCTTTCTTGACTGCTGAGTTTATCTTGTTTAGCCAAATTGGGCCAAGTATGTCCCAAAATAACACCGCCACCAATTCTGGGGGGATGCTGTGAAGTCCTGCAGTTTTGCCTTTAACACTCGTCAGTTTGCTTTCAATAGAGATGGGTTTGCCTAATGTTGCTGCCTCTGCCTCAGATAGTTTTGGAAGATTTAGATTTTGCAAAAAGTTAGTGCAAGCCTCCTTATCTAAGGTGGAGCTAGAATTATACAAATTAGAAAAAAAAAAGGAGCGAAAGGTCGCACTAATCTCTTTGGGGTCACAACTTAGTCCTTTTGAAGGTGAATGGATTGATTCAATAGATGCACGAGATTCACTTTGTTTTAATTTTAGTCAAGTAATCGGCTGGGTTTACTGCCTTGAAAGGAATATTTTTGTCTAACAAATTCTGCCCTTTTTCACTGGCTGCTTGCAGTTTTTCTTCATTAATTTGGGTGCAGTTACTTTTTTGTGCATTTTCTTTTTTGTACATTTTCAGACACTGACATCGTTCTTCTAGATCATGAATTTGTTTTAATCTTTATTTTTTAATGTGAGAAGCAAATAAGTAAGTGTCGTCTCTTATGAAGCCTTTTGTAGCTTCCGATACCGTAGCTGGGTTGTTCACGGAGGGACTTTTACATTTCCAAAAACTCCACTAACTTAGTTTGAAATTGGAAAATTCATTCTGGATTTTGTAGAAGTTTGGGGGCATACACACTAATAAAAGCAATTTTCCTCCCTTGTTATGTTGTACATATGTAAGCCAATCTTCCAGATCTGTCACCACTAACCTTTTCTATATTAAAATTAAGATTACGTTTAATAAGAATAACACTCTTTGTTCTTGACCCATCAGATGTAGCAGCAACTTTGTAAAATTTGTTTTGTAATCTATGGACATCTACTGCACGTAAGTGCGATTCTTGTATAAATGCCAAATCCACGTGTTTCCTGTGTAATTGTTATATATATATATATATATATATATTAGGGCTGTCAATTAATCAGTTAAGTTCTGCGATTAAAACGTAAATGTTTTTATAGATTAATTATTTTAATGCATGTTAATTGCATTGCTGTGTCTTGAGCCTTTCAGCACAGCGTACTTCAATCCTGGCCGCGGCAGCATTGTATTGAGTGTCTGAGTGCAGTTATTGTTTAAATAGAAAGTTAGTCACTGAACTGCTTCATGGAGCAAAGCACTAAAAATGAATGGGATTTTTTTATTTTTTTGACGGCTCACTGGACAGCAAGACGCTTACTTGTCTACTGTCAAAGTGAGTTCCAGTATCAAACACGAGTACATCTAGTCTGCTGCGTGCTGAACACGCCTTCATCTCTCAAAATACACTAGCAGCTCTTCTGCTACAGACAATAACAACAAATTAAACCCACCAGTTTCGACAGAAATGCAGGATCGCTGCAAGCCCATATCAAGCGAAGAATGATCATGATAATAAATGAGTTAGGCTGTGTTGCTCCTTTTTTTCATGTAGTATGTAAAGCCTGACAATTGTTAGTTTGCAGTTTTTGGATATGATGACAGTTTTTTTTTTTTGTATGTTCTCTTCACAATTAAGAGTTCATTTCCTAGAAGTGCTTACTATATCTACATATTGATAATTATATTTAAAAAAAGACAAATTTATTTCAGTTCACAATCACATTTAAAAATAGATATCCTATGTATTATGTTTTCTGATCTCTGTATGCTGCTGATCAAGCTTGAACCGCACATTTTATAGTGTTTGGTTGGATTTGTAATTTCTAAATTATTGCCCCTAGTACATTTTGGTGGTGGTCTCAATTGGTAAATTTCCTGGTTAAATAAATACATAAATAAATACATTTTAAACAATTTTATTTACAGTTAAGGATAATAACAATAGCATCAGTAATAAAACAAATTTAAATTCAATGGATGTAGTAATTGTAAAAATTTAATATGCGATTAAAACCGAGATTAACTAAGATTAATTTTTTTTTTTAAATCGTGAGATTAATTGCGATTCATTTTTTTAACCGCTTGACAGCCCTAATACATTTAAACCTCTCAGATTCCAGGACATATTAAGCTTAACCATTATCAAAGACTAAACTAGGAATTGTACCAATGAAAATCAAATATTGTCCCTGAGGATCAGAATTCCAGCATTGTGGAAGACACAATGCTACCAGCTGATACAACGGGGGGGTTGTCCGTATTCAGTACATAGGATGTAAATTAAGGACAAAAAAATAAAGCGTATTCTGTGCGACAAACAATTTTCTATGAGGTCCCAGTCCCCCCCCCCCCCCCCGCCACTCTAGACGGCTCCCCCCCCCCCCCCATGTCTATGACATGTAACAGCCACATAATGCAGTTTCTGATCCCCAGATCTCACCCCCTTTCCCTTCATGCTAGTGAAAAAACACAAATGAAATATTATCAGGCTACTTAAACCAATACAATCATTATATTCCCCCTTCTTAAGTTATCTCCCATTTATCAAAGACAGATGATAGTTCCCCATACATTTTCACACTGAACCTTATAACAAGCAAACAAAAACAAGTGTTTACAAAACAGAAGAAATACAATACTTATCAGTCTTTACGAGTTGTGTCCAGGGTATGTTAGTGTATTCGCATAGGCATTTTGGAAAAAAATAAAATTATAATATGTAATTTTTCTGCCTCAACAGCCAATGAAAAAGAGAGTTGTTCTCTGTTGTAAGAGACTCCTAGAGTAGCTGGACAGATTAAAAAAAGATGTAACACCCAGCGCCTGCAGTTCTTTTCGAACTCCAACATAGGCCTTCGCCTTCTGTGCAGTAGCCGAGAAATCCGACAGGATTGTCTCCCTCTCGGTTCACTGCTAGCCCACAGATTCCGATATTGTTGCGTCTAGATCTATTTTTGAGGTCAGCCATTTTTAGGTGCAATTTGTCGATCTCAGAAATGCAATGCACGATGTCACACTTCATTGTCCTTGCTTCTGACTGTAAACCGTCCACCTTAGCAATTAACCACAAACTACCATCATATGGGAATCAATGTCCGTTCTGAGAGATGGTACAGTATCTCTGTTCTCCCGAAGTGAAATCTTCACCCCTTCCATCGCACCGCTAACGGCATTAGAGATCATTGACTCGAGGGCTCCGTGTTGTTTAGCCAGCTCGACTGCGTTTTAAGACATGCAGTGCCCGCCCACTGATCTCTCAGCAGAGTGCAAAACTTAATGATGAGAAGACGGTGCCTGCATTTTTTTTTTTTTCTTTTTTTGGACTGCATGTTAACAGCAACGAACACAAAGGAAAAAAGAAAAGTTAAGGTGGGTATGACACCATTGCAAAGTTAGGGGACTTTGGTAAATTGATAGAAGGCAGTGATGAAAAGTTACAGTGCCTTGTTCTTGCTGATATTTGAGTATTTGTGTTTCATTTACTGATAATCATGTTTGCTAGCGATCATTGTTTAGTAGAGTGGTTTATATTAAATATGACGTCACTTATTTAATAGCCTACTCGGATAATCTCATGCATGGCAGTTAAGAACATAAGAAAGTTTACAAACGAGAGGAGGCAATTTAGCCCATCTTGCTCGTTTGGTTGTTAGTAGCTTGTTGATCCCAGAATCTCATCAAGCAGCTTCTTGAAGGATCCCAGGGTGTCAGCTTCAACAACATTACTGGGGAGTTGGTTCCAGACCCTCACAATTCTCTGTGTAAAAAAGTACCTTCTATTTTCTGTTCTGAATGCCCCTTTATCTAATCTCCATTTGTGATCCATGGTCCTTGTTTCTTTTTTCAGGTCAAAAAAGTCCCCTGGGTCGACATTGTCTATACCTTTTAGGATTTTGAATGCTTGAATCAGATCACTGCGTAGTCTTCTTTGTTCAAGACTGAATAGATTCAATTCTTTTAGCCTGTCTGCATACAACATTCCTTTTAAACCCGGGATAATTCTGGTTGCTCTTCTTTGCACTCTTTTTAGAGCAACAATATCCTTTCTGTAGCGAGGTGACCAGAACTGAACACAATATTATAGCTTAGGTCTTACTAATGCATTGTAAAGATGTAACATTACTTCCCTTGATTTAAATTCAACACTTTTATTCAACAAGAAGAAAAGTTAAGGGGGGGTATGACACTATTGCAAAGTTAAGCAGCATCTGGGGGACTTTTTTCTTTTTTTTCAATGGGAATAAAATTGTATTCATTTTTGAATACATAAAACCAAAATCCCTACAACACTATCAACTTGAGGAGACGGCAACATCTTTACAATACCATTTAAAAAAAAAAAATACAAATGCCTGTAGCATCTTAGACTTCGTTATATAGTAGTAAATCTAGACTTTGATTCTCTGCTTACTTCTTTGGTTTGGTAAATTGATAGAAGGCAGTGATGAAAAGTTACAGTGCCCTATTCTTGCTGATATTTGAGTATTTGTGTTTCATTTACTGACAATCATGTTTGCTAGCGATCATTGTTTAGTAGAGTGGTTTATATTAAATATGACGCCAATTATTTAATAGCCTACTCGGATAATCTAATGCATGGTAGCTTTCAGAACTTGAGATGTCTGTGTTCATTAGTTAGTTCTAATGAACACAGTGGCTCACCGATGGACAAATGGTGAATAAAAAAAAAAAAAACGCGCCCATATTACCATAAACCGTGAACTCGGTAATCATTGTATAGAAAAATGGTTGCGGTTTCAAAACCGTGGCAGTTTATACCGCGGTTTACCGTAAAACCAGTATACCGCGACATCCCTAAACTAGAGGTGCATGAACCGACTGAGCTCTCCACAGGTGAGGGTCATTGCTGTCGATCGGGCTAATTTACCATTCACAGTGAAACGAGTGAAGAAACAGCTGCTGGGGTTTGTGTGGATCGCTGTCCTACACAGTCTTAAAAACATCAGTCACCACAAGCCCAAGCAGCTGTTTCTTCACTCGTTTCACTGAGTGGGTAAATCAGCCCGATCGACAGCAATGACGCTCACCTGACTGTCAGCACCTCATTCTGTTGAGAGCTCGATCCGAACAATCGAATAATCAGTTTGTGCTGCACTATTAAAAACTAACTTACAGCCTTGGCTTCGTAACATCAGACACTGAGAAAGAAGCTGAATCACTTGTCAGAGTCTTTTAGGATTAAGATCTACACATTCCTCCACAGAGTGTGTTACACAGTAGTTATGGATGAACTGAGTGACACCTATTTTTTTCAAATTCATGCTTTAACGCAAGAGGCGGTTTGCCTTTTGTCAACCACCTACACTTTCACATTTTGATATTTGACATTTTCCATTGCAGGACTACCCACGTACAGTTTCACTGGAAACTGGATATGCCTTAATGGTTCAACTGAAATGTGAAAAAAATAAAATAAAAATCAGGGATGGAAATAAGACCCATTGCATAGCAGTCTCAAAGAGTTTAATAAAATACATACCTGAGATTGTTACCTATACACACTGTGGCTAATCAAAATCGTACTAAAACCTGGAACGGATATTAAAAAAAAAAAAAAAAAAAAAATACCTTTTTGGTGTCAAGCGGCAGGGATGGAAATAAGATCCCTATTGCATAGCAGTTTTACCCATTCCAGGTTTTACTACAAGCTTAATTAGCCACAGTGTACAGCGATGGTCAAAAGCTTTGCATCACCCTATAGAATGAACTAATTTTGCTTCATAAAGTCTAATGAAACCAACTGAATAATGTTATTTTAACATATTGAATTACATACTGCTTTGTAGTTTTCCAATTATATTTAACAAAACAATCTGACATTTTGAAATACAGGTCAGAACTGGAGTTGTCGGTACCATGAAAGAGAGCACTGAGCTACACACAGACAGACAAATACCCCCAAATTTCAATACCCCTAATCACGTGTGCTGGAGTACTGTACATCCTATCAGTTTCAACACGATTGGATAAGCAGTTCTCTAGATACAAAAGAAGTGACACCCTGACAGATGGAAAGACAGACAGGGCATCCTCATATACTTCCAGATTCTATTACACTGAGGAACTTGTGCTAAAGAATGTCCTTTTCAAGTTTCTGCTCTGAAAGTGCCAATGTGTGTAACATACACAGACCACCTCATGATCCTATCAATAGCTTTGCTAAAGAAGGTACTTAGTAAGTTTCACATCGCTGATAGGCAAAAAAGAAAAAGGGGTGACATGCTTATATAGACCTGCCTCAACTCTATCCCCCAGGGATAGGAACCTACAGGTTTGCAATTATTATTATTAATAGTTGTTCGTGCATCTGTTGGGGAGAAAGAGTTTAACTTAGAGCTGATTGCTCAGACTCCTGATCATTTAAATAACGTACTTCAATAAAAGAGAGTTAGATGAGAAACCCAGGAGAGGGGACAGCACCGCTATTAGTTTCATTCCCTGTAAAGAGTTTCATACTCTGAAGGCGGGGGAAAGAGATGAGAAAGCCGATATCGGCTGCCCTTAGCTGACTCCTATTAGCGAGTCACTCAGCCAGCCAGTGTGGCAACTTTGCAGGCAGGCAGGTGCAACACAGCAACAGGAAGCAGCGAACACATTGCCTACCAATGTAGGTCACTGACTAAAATGATTCACTCCTTTCACGATAGTCAGTTATGTTACTCGGAGGCTTGGTGGTCCAGTGGTTAAAGAAAAGGGCTTAATACCAGGAGCATCCCGGTTCAAATCCAGGCTCAGCCACCAACTCACTGTGTGTGACTCTGAGCAAGTCACTTAACCTCCTTGTGCTCCGTCCTTCAGATGAGACTTAAAACCGGGGTCCCATTGCAAGTGACTCTGCAGCAGCAGTTGTTGATACACAGTTCACCCCCTAGTCTCTGTAAGTCACTTCAGATAAAAGCGTCTGCTAACTGACTAAATAATAATAATAATAATAATAATAATAATAATAATAATAATAATAATACCATGCCCCAAGAGCTTGGGCTAATTAACTTGTACTCTGCCAGAATAAATCACTACTGGCATCCCCCCAGATTGCACCAAACTTTGGGGAAGCCAGAGATCAGTTCACAAGCCAAGGATAAGCACTGAGTCAGGCTGCCACCACTGAGGTACAAAAAAACAGGACATCTGAACAGAAGGATGGTTGTTAAAACTAAACTCTCCTTAGAAATCCTACAATCATCCAATAGGAACCATTGATAATATTACTACTACAGCACTGCCAACGAATTAATAGTGTCAGTCTATTGTAGTAAAACTGTGTCCTGATTTATCTAACAGGTAACATTGACAATAGTAGTAATATTATCAATGTTACCTGTTAGACCAATTCATATTGTGTGTTTATTGCAGTAATAACATTATCTTGATTTATTCAAATTGTGCTCAATTTACAGGACTGGCATTGCAGTGTTGCTGTTGTAATCCTATGTACATGGATGTGGAAACGTGAGATTAAAAACAGGAGAAGATTAAAAATCAGGATCGTTTAGTGCCCCGAGGAGGCATCTTGACACCTGGGACGCCTTCCTGAAAACCAGGACGATCCAGGGAAAACAGGGACAGGTGGTAACCTGAGACAGCCACCTGGGAGTGGTTTGATGCAATCCAGATTTTTCTCCAGTTCTGATCAAATCGACTCCTTAGTATAGCAATCAAAAGATATTGCACAAGAATATCCAGTATTGGTTTTGGACTTGTGTTTTGGAAAACCATTGTTTTAATTTTAATGTATTTTTGTATTTATAACTATCAAGGAAGAAACTTGTGTCCCTAAACTAAAACTCCTTATGGCGAAAGTAAACAACTAAAAACGACTGGAATATATTATATATCATTTTTTTTAATGTAAACAAAGGTTTAAATGCTTCAAAAAATATAACTGGAACACATCTAAGACATGCTTAGGTTTTAATATAAACTATGATAGAAACACGACAGCTACCGTGCACAATGTTACTGAGTCACCTCATCAGGCAAGTAAAGATAGTGTTGTGGGGAGACGTTTACTTCAGCTCTGGGGTTTGCAATAAAGCGGTCCGCCTCTTCAGTCCTTATTTGTGTTGTCGCAAGGCAGTGGCGGGAGCGCAGCGGCGTGTCTCTCAAACCAGAAAACCACCCTACTTTCGTCTGGAACTTTCGGCGCGGTCTGAAGGGATTTATTTACTTCAAAACTGTCAGGGTTTTATATGCACAGAAACGCAAAACGTACACATATTTCGACGACGAACTTAAAGAATGTGCGAGTAATGTGGCTTTAAAAAAAAAAAAAAAACTTGCATTCATCGTTCAAGTTGAAACGCCAGCGCCCTGCTGTCAAAAATCTACACAAACCAGGGTGCAATCAGTGTGGTTGTTGCAATAATAAAATGCACGGAGGTGTACAGGCAAACGTGAATTTGCGTTCCGGCCAAATAAATAAATAAATATAAATAAATAAATAAATCACAGAGCACCCATACATATATACACATTCTACAATAAAACAATACTTACTTTTGCTCGAAAGCCGCAATCAGACGACCATCCAGAATATTTTCTTCAGGTTCCCACGTACTGTATCTGGGGACGAAATAATTAAAATACATGTGTTTTAGATTTTGGAATATGATCCATCATCAACTCGTATGCACCGTACCACTGCCATTTTACAAATTCTTTATTTATTTATTATTTTTGTATTTATATGCGTACCGTTTGCACAGCAGAACGTCTTTATACATCCATACAAATAAATAAACACATATATGCATTTGTTGTTTTTTTTTTCTTTTCCATACGAGCACTGCTAATACTACTGTACGGGTACTTACTTGATTGCCCATCCTTTCCACTTAACCATATACTCGATTCGACCCTGCAGAAAAAAATAAAAAGAGGTTACTGTAATATTAAAAAAAAAACAAGGTTGCAATCTCTCTACAGATTAAAACTGAATACGACGGCTTGCTTACAGTATGACTCCTCTTACCCCACTACCCCGTTCTCCCCCAAACCTCCCCCAGTACCCTCCCCGCAAGCTCCGACCCAGTTGTCCCCTTGGCCCGGTTCGCCTACCTTTCGGACCCGGCGTTTGATGATGGACTCGGCGGCAAACACTCGCTCCCCGACAGCAGACAGCTCCATCTTCCAGCCCAGACAGACCAGAATAAGCAGCCGCACACGTGACCTGCGTTGCCGCGGAAACCCCGGGCTGGGAGGGAGGGAGGGAGGGAGACAGGAAGGGGGCTTCTTAAGGTTACACCGCCTCAGTTTTCACATTTGATTTTTTTAGACTGTAACGCACAAGGTACCTGTTTGTTACCCGTTCTGTAAAGCCACGTTTGCTGAGCGAGGCTCACGGTCAAGTAGAGATGAGCCACGGATTTACTAGGACCAAACGACTTGCATCACCCGATAGAATTAACACATTTTGTTTAATAAAATCGAATAAAATCTGCTGGATAATTTCACATTAACATATTGAAATGACATACCGCGTTGTAGTTTTCCATATACTAAACGAAAAACTGACACAAATGTGACATTTCGAAATCTAACATGAAATATTGTACTATTGTTATGGCTTCCGGTAGACTTTGCGATTTATAATTTTGTAGTTTCTTTGATTACAGGATGTTAAATAAAATGCCTAAATTATGCTCATATAGTTTTTATTTTTAAATGATGTCTTAATCCTAAAATTATAGGTGATTCAATAGGGTAAAAAGTAAATCTTCCGCCTGTATCCGCTATAACACACATAAGAGAACACTGCAGCACCAGTAATACGCTCTCATGACCCAAGCACCATGCTACTGGACCCTCAGCTAATGCACCATCCTTGCACTGTTGCACTACTAATATGTCATTGTAGATATACCTTGTTGCAATCCTAACTTGTTGCATCCTAGTTCATATTGTGTTTAAGTAGTATTATTTGCTTGCACTGTAAACTACACTGCACTTAAATATTAAGCTTGCACTGAAACCCTGTTCTGCCCTGTAAGTCACCTTGGATAAAGGTGTCTTCCAAATAAATAAATAAATATTATTATTATTATTATTATTATTATTATTATTATTATTATTATTGTTGTTGTTGTTGTTGTTGTTGTTGTTGTTGTTGTTGTTGTTGTATATAATAATAATTATTATTATTTTATTTGTTTATTTAGCAGACGCCTTTATCCAAGGCGACTTACAGAGACTAGGGTGTGTGAACTATGCATCAGCTGCAGAGTCACTTACAACTACGTCTCACCCGAAAGACGGAGCACAAGGATGTGAAGTGATTTGCTCAGGGAAACACAATGAGTCAGTGGCTGAGGTGGGATTTGAACCGGGGACCTCCTGGTTACAAGCCCTTTTCTTTAACCACTGGACCAATAATAATAATAATAATAATAATAATAATAATAATAATAATAATAATAATAATAATAATAATAATGTATGGCTTGATTAACTGCTCTGCATCAGAGATGTCATCATCACCGGTCCCTGCAGTGAGAACAGAGACAGTGAGACAGGCTGGCAGGGGGCACGGTGAGACAGGCTGGCAGGGGTGCACGGTATGACAGGCTGGCAGGGGTGCACGGTGAGACAGGCTGGCAGGGGTGCACAGTGAGACAGGCTGGCAGGGGTGTACAGTGAGACAGGCTGGCAGGGGGTACGGTGAGACAGGCTGGCAGGGGGCACGGTGAGACAGGCTGGCAGGGGGGCACGGTGAGACAGGCTGGCAGGGGGCATGGTGAGACAGGCTGGCAGGGGTGTACAGTGAGACAGGCTGGCTGGGGGCACGGTGAGACAGGCTGGCAGGGGGCACGGTGAGACAGGCTGGCAGGGGTGCATGGTGAGACAGGCTGGTAGGGGTGCATGGTGAGACAGGCTGGCAGGGGGCACGGTGAGACAGGCTGGCAGGGGTGTACAGTGAGACAGGCTGGCTGGGGGCACGGTGAGACAGGCTGGCAGGGGTGCATGGTGAGACAGGCTGGCAGGGGGCACGGTGAGACAGGCTGGCAGGGGGCACGGTGAGACAGGCTGGCAGGGGTGTACAGTGAGACAGGCTGGCAGGGGTGCACGGTGAGACAGGCTGGCAGGGGGCACGATGAGACAGGCTGGCAGGGGTGCATGGTGAGACAGGCTGGCAGGGGTGCACAGTGAGACAGGCTGGCAGGGGGCACGGTGAGACAGGCTGGCAGGGGGCACGGTGAGACAGGCTGGCAGGGGGCATGGTGAGACAGGCTGGCAGGGGGCACGGTGAGACAGGCTGGCAACCGACTAAAGGGGAGGCATGCCTTGATTTAGTCTTTTCAAATAACGAAGACAGAATAACTAAAACAGAGGTCAGAGAACCATTGGCAAACTCAGACCACAACATGGTCTCATTTGAAGTGCTTTTTAAAACCCCAAAAGTAATGACTAAAGCAAACTATGAAGGTATGAAACAGAGACTAACAGAAGTAGATTGAAGTAAAATAGAGAAAACATCCACAGAAAAAGGATGGCTGTTTTTCAAAATTGTAGTACTAGAGGCGCAAAACAATTACATCCCAAAGGTAGACAAATCTAAATCTAAAACAAAATGACCAAAATGGTTTAATAGAGCAATTTTAAAAAATATTCAGCAAAAAAGGCACTTTACAGAGCATTTAAAAGGGACCAAATACAAAGTACACAGAAAGAATACTTGAAACTGCAAACACAAGTCAAAAACGAAGCTAGAACAGCCAAGAGAGAGATAGAAATCAATATTGCTAAGGGGGCTAAAACCAATTCCAAAATGTTTTTCCAATATTATAACAGCAAGAGAACATTCAAAGAGGAGGTTAAATGTCTAAGAGACACAAATGGCAAAATCATCGATGAAGAAAAAAAAAAAAATACCAAATATATTAAATGATTAATTTTCACAGGTTTTTACAAAGGAGGACATGGACAACATGCCCCACATGTCTACCTGTTCAATATCCTAGGAGGGAAAAGAGACATGATCTGGAAAAGAAAGGAATGAACCTTTACACAATGGCAGCAACACAATCCTTTGTGGAAGTCGTGGGACTGAGTGAAATTATGGATCTCTCTGCAAGACAGGTTTGCTGATAAGCAGGTGCAGTCTTACCTACTTTTACCCAATTTTACATGAAATGTTTTTCTCTTTGCAGTCTACCTACTTGTAAATCATGTAGATGCTACACACTTTCATTCCTCATTTGATACAGCTCACCATGCTTTCATCCTTAAACAAAAAAAGAACAGTAGAAAAGCATCTAAGAAAGGTTTGCTTTTGTTCCAGTGAACTCTTTTTAAATTTGTATTTAATTCAAATTTTCCCCCTATAAAATGAACTAATTTTGCTTCATAAAGTGGAATGAAAACTGCTGAATAATGTTAACACATTGAATTACACACCACCTTTTCCATATACTGACAACATTTTTTAAAAAAACTAACATTTCGAAATCTAACACGAAATTCTATTGTAATACTATTATGGCTTCCGGTAGACTTTTTTGCAATATCATTTTGTAGTTTCTTTGATTGCACAATGTTAAATAAAATATCTAAATTACGTTCATATTGGGGGTTTTTTATGTCTCAATCCTATAATTCTGTTGTAAGGGCATAGGCTGTCAGATTGTATTGCTCCGGTTTATCTGCAGGAAATTGAGGGCAGCTCTCTGAAGCAAACACTCTGCATAACAAATCTCAGCATGGAGCTCGTCTGGAAAGAAACACACACATCAACACACCATTAGAATTACAGGCAACCCACACTCTCTCCAATAATCACACACACACACTCTCTCTCTCACACACACACACACACACACACACACACACACACACACACACACACACACAGACAAGCACACCATTAGAACTACAGGCAACCCACACTCTCTCCAATAATCACACACACACACAGACCAGCACACCATTAGAACTACAAGCAACCCGCACTCTCTCCAATAATCACACGCACACACACACACACACACACACACACACACACACACACACACACACACACACACACACACACACAGACCAGCACACCATTAGAACTACAGGCAACCCCCACTCTCTCCAATAATCACACACACACACACACACACACACACACACACACACACACAGACCAGCACACCATTAGAACTACAAGCAACCCCCACTATCTCCAATAATCATACACACACACACACACACACAGACCAGCACACCATTTGAACTACAGACAACACACAGTCTTGCCAATAACCACACTTCCATTGTCTTGGGCTTCAGAACTCCCCTAATAGATAGATAGATAGATAAATAGATAGATAGATAGATAGATAGATAGATAGATAGATAGATAGATAGATAGATTAACCTAATCTAGATCTTTTATTTAACATCATGTAATCAGAGAAACAACAAAATTATATTGTGAAAAAGTCTACTGAAAGCCATGACAGTAGTACAGTATTTTATGTTAGATTTCGAAATGTCAATTTTAGTCAGTTTTCCATTATGTATATAGAAAACTACAAAGCAGTATGCAATTTAATATGTTAACGTAACATTATTTAGCAGGTTTCATTCAACTTTGTGACGCTAGTTAATTCTACAGGGTGATGCTGATGCAAAACCTTGGTCCAGAGCTGTATGGTTGATAGCTACAGATGCCGGTAATGGTTGAGGTAGGGGGGCGACTGCACTCACTGGGGTTGGAGTTTATCCAGACTCTCCTTTAACTTGTTATTGAGAGAGAGATCCAGTGCTTCCATGCACTCAATAGATCCAGTGCTTCCATGCACTCAAGCGATCCAGTCCAGTGCTTCCATGCACTCAAGAGATCCAGTGCTTTCATGCACTCAAGAGATCCAGTGCTTCCATCCACTCAAGACACCCAGTGCTTTCATACACTCAAGAGATCCAGTGCTTCCATGCACCCAAGAGATCCAGTGCTTCCATGCACCTAAGAGATCCAGTGCTTCCATGCACTCAAGAGATCCAGTGCTTCCATGCACTCAAGAGATCCAGTGCTTCCATGCACCCAAGAGATCCAGTGCTTCCATGCACTCAAGAGATCCAGTGCTTCCATGCGCTCAAGAGATCCAATGCTTCCATGCACTCAAGAGATCCAGTGCTTCCATGCACTCAAGAGATCCAGTGCTTTCATGCACTCAAGAGATCCAGTGCTTCCATCCACTCAAGACACCCAGTGCTTTCATACACTCAAGAGATCCAGTGCTTCCATGCACCCAAGAGATACAGTGCTTCCATGCACCCAAGAGATCCAGTGCTTCCATGCACTCAAGAGATCCAGTGCTTCCATGCACTCAAGCGATCCAGTGCTTCCATGCACTCAAGAGATCCAGTGCTTCCATGCACCCAAGAGATCCAATGCTTCCATGCACTCAAGAGTTCCAGTGCTTCCATGCACTCAAGAGATCCAGTGCTCCTATGCACTCAAGAGATCCAATGCTTCCATGCGCTCTCACAGATCCAGTGCTTCCATGCACTCAAAAGATCCAGTGCTTCCATGCACTCTCAGAGATCCAGTGCTTCCATGTGCTCTCAGAGATCCAGTGCTTCCATGTGCTCTCAGAGATCCAGTGCTTCCATGCACTCAAGAGATCCAGTGCTTCCATGCACTCAAGAGATCCAGTGCTTCGTGCATTCTCAGAGATCCAGTGCTATCATGCACTCAATAGATCCAGTTCTTCCATGCATTCAAGAGATCCAGTGCCTCTATGCACTCAAGAGATCCAGTGCTTCCATGCACTCAAGAGATCCAGTGCTTCCATCCACTCAAGACACCCAGTGCTTTCATACACTCAAGAGATCCAGTGGTTCCATGCACCCAAGAGATCCAGTGCTTCCATGCACCCAAGAGATCCAGTGCTTCCATGCACTCAAGAGATCCAGTGCTTCCATGCACTCAAGCGATCCAGTGATTCCATGCACTCAAGAGATCCAGTGCTTCCATGCACTCAAGAGATCCAGTGCTCCTATGCACTCAAGAGATCCAGTGCTCCTATGCACTCAAGAGATCCAATGCTTCCATGCGCTCTCACAGATCCAGTGCTTCCATGCACTCAAAAGATCCAGTGCTTCCATGCACTCTCAGAGATCCAGTGCTTCCATGTGCTCTCAGAGATCCAGTGCTTCCATGCACTCAAGAGATCCAGTGCTATCATGCACTCAATAGATCCAGTTCTTCCATGCATTCAAGAGATCCAGTGCCTCTATGCACTCAAGAGATCAAGTGCTTCCATGCACTCAAGAGATCCAGTGCTTCCATCCACTCAAGACACCCAGTGCTTTCATACACTCAAGAGATCCAGTGCTTCCATGCACCTAAGAGATCCAGTGCTTCCATGCACCCAAGAGATCCAGTGCTTCCATGCACTCAAGAGATCCAGTGCTTCAATGCACTCAAGCGATCCAGTGCTTCCATGCACTCAAGAGATCCAGTGCTTCCATGCACCCAGGAGATCCAGTGCTTCCATGCACTCAAGAGATCCAGTGCTTCCATGCACTCAAGCGATCCAGTGCTTCCATGCACTCAAGAGATCCAGTGCTTCCATGCACCCAAGAGATCCAGTGCTTCCATGCACTCAAGAGATCCAGTGCTTCCATGCGCTCAAGAGATCCAATGCTTCCATGCGCTCAAGAGATCCAGTGCTTCCATGCGCTCAAGTGATCCAGTGCTTCCATGCACTCAAGAGATCCAGTGCTTCCATGCACTCAAGATATCCAGTGCTTCCATGCACTCTCAGAGATCCAGTGCTTCCATGCACTCTCAGAGATCCAGTGCTATAATGCACTCAAGAGATCCAGTTCTTCCATGCATTCAAGAGATCCAGTGCTTCTAAGCACTCAATAGATCCAGTGCTTCCATGCACTCAAGCGATCCAGTGCTTCCATGCACTCAAGAGATCCAATGCTTCCATGCACTCAAGAGATCCAGTGCTCCTATGCACTCAAGAGATCCAATGCTTCCATGCGCTCTCAGAGATCCAGTGCTTCCATGCACTCAATAGATCCAGTGCTTCCATGCACTCTCAGAGATCCAGTGGTTCCATGTGCTCTCAGAGATCCAGTGCTTCCATGCACCCAAAAGATCCAGTGCTTCCATGCGCTCAAGAGATCCAATGCTTCCATGCGCTCAAGAGATCCAATGCTTCCATGCACTCAAGCGATCCAGTGCTATCATGCACTCAAGAGATCCAGTGCTTCCATGCACCCAAGAGATCCAGTGCTTCCATGCACTCAAGAGATCCAATGCTTCCATGCGCTCAAGAGATCCAGTGCTTCCATGCACTCAAGAGATCCAGTGCTTTCATGCACTCAAGAGATCCAGTGCTTCCATCCACTCAAGACACCCTGTGCTTTCATACACTCAAGAGATCCAGTGCTTCCATGCACCCAAGAGATCCAGTGCTTCCATGCACCCAAGAGATCCAGTGCTTCCATGCACCCAAGAGATCCAGTGCTTCCATGCACTCAAGAGATCCAGTGCTTCCATGCACTCAAGCGATCCAGTGCTTCCATGCACTCAAGAGATCCAGTGCTTCCATGCACCCAAGAGATCCAATGCTTCCATGCACTCAAGAGATCCAGTGCTTCCATGCACTCAAGCGATCCAGTGCTTCCATGCACTCAAGAGATCAAGTGCTTCCATGCACCCAAGAGATCCAGTGCTTTCATGCACTCAAGAGATCCAGTGCTTCCATGCGCTCAAGAGATCCAATGCTTCCATGCGCTCAAGAGGTCCAGTGCTTCCATGCGCTCAAGTGATCCAGTGCTTCCATGCACTCAAGAGATCCAGTGCTTCCATGCACTCAAGAGATCCAGTGCTTCCATGCACTCAAGATATCCAGTGCTTCCATGCACTCTCAGAGATCCAGTGCTTCCATGCACTCTCAGAGATCCAGTGCTATCATGCACTCAAGAGATCCAGTTCTTCCATGCATTCAAGAGATCCAGTGCTTCTATGCACTCAAGAGATCCAATGCTTCCATGCACTCAAGCGATCCAGTGCTTCCATGCACTCAAGAGATCCAGTGCTTCCATGCACCCAAGAGATCCAGTGCTTCCATGCACTCAAGAGATCCAGTGCTTCCATGCGCTCAAGAGATCCAAATGCTTCCATGCGCTCAAGAGATCCAGTGCTTCCATGCACTCAAGAGATCCAGTGCTTCCATGCACTCAAGCGATCCAGTGCTTCCATGCACTCAAGAGATCCAGTGCTTCCATGCACCCAAGAGATCCAATGCTTCCATGCACTCAAGAGATCCAGTGCTTCCATGCACTCAAGCGATCCAGTGCTTCCATGCACTCAAGAGATCAAGTGCTTCCATGCACCCAAGAGATCCAGTGCTTTCATGCACTCAAGAGATCCAGTGCTTCCATGCGCTCAAGAGATCCAATGCTTCCATGCGCTCAAGAGGTCCAGTGCTTCCATGCGCTCAAGTGATCCAGTGCTTCCATGCACTCAAGAGATCCAGTGCTTCCATGCACTCAAGAGATCCAGTGCTTCCATGCACTCAAGATATCCAGTGCTTCCATGCACTCTCAGAGATCCAGTGCTTCCATGCACTCTCAGAGATCCAGTGCTATCATGCACTCAAGAGATCCAGTTCTTCCATGCATTCAAGAGATCCAGTGCTTCTATGCACTCAAGAGATCCAATGCTTCCATGCACTCAAGCGATCCAGTGCTTCCATGCACTCAAGAGATCCAGTGCTTCCATGCACCCAAGATATCCAGTGCTTCCATGCACTCAAGAGATCCAGTGCTTCCATGCGCTCAAGAGATCCAAATGCTTCCATGCGCTCAAGAGATCCAGTGCTTCCATGCACTCAAGAGATCCAATGCTTCCATGCACTCAAGAGATCCAGTGCTCCTATGCACTCAAGAGATCCAATGCTTCCATGCGCTCTCAGAGATCCAGTGCTTCCATGCACTCAATAGATCCAGTGCTTCCATGCACTCTCAGAGATCCAGTGCTTCCATGCGCTCTCAGAGATCTAGTGCTTCCATGCACTCAAGAGATACAGTGCTTCCATGCACTCAAGAGATCCAGTGCTTCCATGCACTCTCAGAGATCCAGTGCTTCCATGCACTCAAGAGATCCAATGCTTCCATGCACTCCCAGAGATCCAGTGCTATCATGCACTCAAGAGATCCAGTGCTTCCATGCACTCTCAGAGATCCAGTGCTCCCATGCGCTCTCAGAGATCCAGTGCTTCCATGCACTCAAGAGATCCAGTGTTTCCATGCACTCAAGAGATCCAGTGCTTCCATGCACTCAAGAGATCCAGTGCTTCCATGCACTCAAGAGATCCAGTGCTTCCATGCACTCTCAGAGATCCAGTGCTTCCATGCACTCTCAGAGATCCAGTGCTTCCATGCACTCAAGAGATCCAGTGCTTCTTTGCACTCAAGCGATCCAGTGATTCCAAGCACTCCTTCAAACATGTTAAATTTAAATATCCTAGAGGCAGTGTGACACATGGCTGCTGTTTGGTCAGTTTCTTTGCCAGGCAGTGCACAGTTTTGCATGATTTATTTTTATTTTTATTTTTATTTCTTTATTTATTTTCTCTATTCGTGATATTTTGGATGTTGATATCTGAAGGTCTGATAATGATGTCATCACATTGTGATGTCATTTCAAGCCAACGGCAGCCATTTAAAAAAAACTGCAACATGATAAAAAACAAAACAAAAAACAAAATGGTTGCAGCTGGTTGGTTGAAATGACATCATAATGCAGTGACATCATCAAAAACTCTACAGGCTGTAATTGGTTAAATGAATAGGCATCACAATGCTTTGACATCATCACTGGCATACCTGGCAACACCAGTGTTGATGGGAGTTGAAGTAAGAGTTGCGAAGAGGTAAGACATGTTTATCTGTTTTTGCTGTTACGGGTTTTAAAATATATTGTAATTTAATAATAGAAATGCAAAGATTCATTCTAAGATATACACAAAATGTAGGCTATATTATTTAAAGCTTTAATTTAATCTTTAAAATAAAGATTTAGCAGTTATTATTAATTTAAGCAGTTAGAGTAAAATTAAATAAATAAAAGAAAAGCAGCTTTAAATCAGCTGAATGAATTCTTATTAGAATGGCAGGTTAGAAGATACTTCTGTTTAAATCTGTGACTGGCATACTGTGGGATGCTGTTAACTAGAATTGAAATGAAGCTTATTAAGGGACCATTCAATCTTTGCTAGGATGCTGTGCTATAAATAAATATGTTTGAAGTGCCATTTGTGTGTGTAGTTGTTAGCTATGTTACACATTCCTAGTGGATCTGTGTGCCCTTGTGTGCCTGTTCTTCATTCTTGTGTGGATAAGACACAAAAGCCAAGGAAGCATTGCAAATCCGCAATCACCTTAGGAAACTTTATTGTAATATCTAACATGCTGTTTTCTATATCAAGATTTCAGCTGTATAATTCAAATAAAATCTACAGTAGAGGGGTCAGCTGTCATATAATGTAAGTATGCAGAATTCAAATAGGCTACAGTTTGATAATTTCTTGGTAGTAACCTTACACAGTGCAATACAACAAACATTCCATAAGGTTACAAACGGTTAAAACAAGTGAATACATCTCTACAGTATAGAAAAGGCTAAAATATTTTCATAACTAAAAATATTGAATTATCTAGAATGTCTGTAAGAAATTAACTCTGGTCCTGTACACTCTCTCTCTGTGTGTCGTCAGCCACGGCCTGTTAAAATTCTGTGTTCTTTTCCAAGTGCAAATTAACTCCTGATAAATTATGACAATTAACATGGAAATTCTCACGCAAACAAAAGAAATAGTCACAAGAAGCACTGAAATTCAGCCAAAACAGAAATGATGATATTGGGACCTCAGAAACAATACAAGAATAAACGCTCGTCTGATTTTGTACTTGACGGTCTATGTACAGATTTTAGAGCAGAAATAAAAAATAAAAAAAAAACAACCTAGGCGTAATTTTTGACACAGACCTCTCATTTGAGGCACCCATTAAAAATGTTAGAATTTTTTTTTTTTCATTGCCAGATTGAGAGGTATTTTTTCCAGACAGGATGCTGAGAGATTGATGCATGCTTTTATATCGTCAAGAATTGATTATTGTAATGTTCTTTTAATTGGTATTGGTAGCAATGTGATATATTGTCTGCAACTTGTACAGAATGCTGCTGTAAAAGTTTTAACTGGGACTAAGAGATGAGATCATGTCACTCCTGTGCTGGCATCTCTACAGTGGCTTCCTGTCTGATTTAGGATAGATTATAAGGTGTTTTTATTAACCTATAAGGATCTAAATGGCCTTGCTCCACCTTACCTTAAAGATCTTTTAACACTATAAGTCCCTGTAACAGGGCGAGGTGTCCTGTACATTGTTTTGTTTATTTATTTTTAGATCGGGGTCTCCCCCTCCGTCCCTGTGCAGTGTGTTTTTGTATTTGTTATTGTTTTTGTATTTATTATTATTATGTATAGATGACGGCATAGCCGTTTGTTTGTTATTATTTAGTAGCGTGGATGGGAAGCCCCGTCCACACGGTATTTAGAAAACTCGTGCAGATTGTGGCCGAGGGGTAATAGAATAATTAATTGCAAGCTAGTTAAACCCCTCGGCCACGATATAAAAAGGCTGCAGCTCTCCAGCTCCAGGGTGGGTATCAGCGCAGTTGGGAGTAAGGGTGGATTGGAAGATGTTAATGGATGACGAAATGGGAAGTGATCATTTCCCTATAATTCTTACGATAGATGGGAAGACTAAGATTGACGAGCAGGTGCAAGAAGAGAGATGGGACTATAAAAAAGCAAACTGGGAAAAATTTCAAAACATCTGTTATAATAATATAGAAGGAAATATAATACACGATGATGTAAATATTTTTAATGAGGGGATAATAAAGGCTATTACACAAGCAGCAAAGGGAGCTATTCCAATGAGGAAAACTAAGAAGGGGGCGAAACCAGCGGTACCTTGGTGGAGTGAAGAGTGTTCCAGACTGATTAAAAAAAGGAAAGCTTGTCTGAGAAAAGTTAAAAAAACTATGTTAGCAGATGACTTAATTAAGTTTAGAAAATCAAAAGTAATGGCTCAAAGGGCTATTAGGAAAAGGAAAAAAGAATATTGGCAGGATTATTGCACTAAAATAAGTTATGATTCTAGTATAAAAGATGTGTGGAATAAAATTAAGGCAATGGCAGGAAAAGGGGAAGGAAACAAATCATTTCAGTTAAAGCAGGATGGAATAATTATAACGGATGATGAGAAGAAAGCCTCTGTGCTGGGGTTAGCATTTGCTAAGGTGGGGCAAGATGAGAATTATAATAAAGAATTTTTAGAAAAGAGGGGACCATTTTGTATAAATAATTCAGTAATATTGGAAGATAGGGAAGATGTCAAAACAAAAATAAATGTTCCATTTTCAATAGGTGAAGTGAAAGCAGCGATTGAAAAAGGCAAGAATTCCTCACCAGGTGAAGATAAGATTTCTAATATGTATAAAATGTTACCAGATAGAAGTTTAGAAATATTATTAAAACTTTATAATAAAGTGTGGGAGTTGGGGGTGTTGCCTAAAGAATGGAAGAATGCTGTCATCATTCCTATAAGTAAGGCAGGAAAGGATCCGGGTGAAGTGGGATCTTATCGACCAATAGCATTGACGGCTACTATATGTAAAATTATGGAAAGGATGGTGTGTGAGAGAATGTGGTATTTTCTGGAATCTAAAAAATTATTGAGTGATTATCAAAGTGGCTTTCGTAAAAATAGGTCGATGACTGATCAGTTGGTAAGATTGTCTACTGAAGTCAAGGAGGCATTAAGTGAGAATGAGGTGGTTGGGGCAGTTTTTATTGACATAGAGAAAGCGTATGACATGGTCTGGAAAGAAGGTTTAATATATAAAATAGCATCATTGGGGATAAAAGGGAGGACTTTGTGGTGGATCAGAGAGTTTCTGAAGGAAAGATGATTTAAAGTAAAAATTAAGGGGAAGTTCTCTCAAGGAAGTGTTATTAGCCCTTTGCTATTTAATATAATGATAAATGATCTAGCTGAGGATATTTTAGTAGGATCAAAAGTAGCTGTAGGTCTGTTTGCTGATGATGGGGTTATTTATAAAAGGAATAAACATATTGAAATAGTTAGGAGGGAATTGCAGGAGGCAATGAATAATCTGGAAAAATGGTCAAACAAATGGGGCTTTAAAATATCAGTAACAATAACAGAGGTGCTATTATTTTCACGAAGAAGAGAGCAGGAGAAGTTAAATTTATTATACCAAGATAAGACTCTTAAAGAGGTGGAGGAATTTAAATACTTGGGAGTGTGGTTTGATAAAAAATTAACTTGGGGAAAAGAAATAAATTCTATAATAGATAAATGTAAAGGAAGGATGAATATTCTAAGAAGTATTTCAGGGACGAGTTGGGGAGCAAATAAAACTTGTATGATGATGATATATAGAGGGTTAATTAGGAGTGTAATAGATTATGGAAGTCAGATTCTAGTGGGAACTTGTTAAAGTAAGATGGAAAAATTGGATAATTTGCAAGCTAAAGCAATAAGGGTATGTATAGGAGCTATGAAATCTGCTCCAATAAATGCTATGCAGGTTTTAGTAAATGAGATGCCATTGGAACTAAGGAGGAAATGGTTAAGTATAAAATACTGGATAAAGGCTAACTCTATGCATCCAGAATTTCCTCCTCGAAAAAGCATGGAAGATAGGTGGATTAATCATTATAAAAAGGAGAGGTGGGAAACAAATGGAGGCGCGTTGGGGTATTGGATGCAAAAATGAATAAAGGAATTGGGAATGGAAAATTTAAAATTGGTAAAGAATGTTAATATAAATGTGTTTCCGGAATGGATGATGGAAAAACCAAACTGTTGTATAAAATTGAGTGAGCAAGTGAAGAAAGGAGGGGAAAAAATGGAACTGAAAAGAAAGAGTCAAGCTTTTGTAGAGGAGAAGAGTATGGAGGCATTATGTATATATACAGATGGATCCAAGGAACCAAAAACAGGAAGAGTGGCAATAGCATATTATATCCCAGAATTAGATATCTGTAAAATAGCGAGGATATCTGACCATTTATCGGTATATGTTGCGGAAATGGTAGCCGTACTGTTTGCAATAGTTAAAATAGCTGAAATAAAGCCCAAAAAAGTGGTCATATTTTCAGATTCATTAAGTGGTCTTATTACATTAAAAGGGGAGTTTAATGATAGAAGAGATATCATGGTTGAAATAATGCAACAATATAAGGAATGCACAATAATGGGGATCAAAGTGATTTTAGTTTGGATTCCTGGTCACTCTGGCATTCTGGGCAACGAGATGGTAGATCTGGCAGCAAAAAGTGGGTTAAAAAGAGAGGAAATTGATGTGGTGATTCCTCTGGGATCGCAGGAAATGGGAGGTTATGTGAAAAAAATGATAGTAAAAGAATGGCAGGAGAGATGGGATGAAAGCATAAAAGGAAGGTTTTATTATAATATCCAGAAAGAGGTGAACAACTGTTGGGTAAACAAAGAGTTTGGAAGGAAAGAGGAAAGAGCATCGGATAGGTTAAGGATCGGGCAGAGTTCTTTAAATGAACATCTTTTAAGACTGGGGAAACATGAAGATGGAAAGTGTGAACAATGTAAAGTAGCTGAAACAGTAGAACATTATTTATTAAAGTGTGAGAAATATGAGGAGCAGAGAAGGAAAATGGAGAGGAGGCTGAGGGAAATGGAGGTATATGAAGTCAATATAAAGAATTTGCTGGGAAGAGGGAAAGAGGAAGGGAGACTGAATAGAGAAAGGATACTGACAAAATATATAAAGGAAACAGGAAAAGAAAGGAAGTTATAATAAATAAAGATGACAGAAAGATAAAGTAAAACAGACAGACAAAGGACTACAGATAGAGGGCGCTAATCATCTAAAATAATAGATGGAACGTGCCCTTTATATTAACCAGAAGAAGAAGAAGCTCCGGGGTGGGTGTTAGTGAGGAGAGAGCGAGAGGAGTGAGAGGAGTAACAGAAAACGAAACTAAAAATTAGACATAGGAACAGTGAAGGCAATCTGCCCAGCCTGACCTGTGTTGTGTTATATTTTGTGTTTGTGATTTTGTTTTGTTTACCTGTTTTATTTTCGCTCTGTGAGCAAGTTTATTTTTGTTAAAATATTTTATTTCTTTTTGTTATTTGTTAATAAAAACGGCAGTCCCTGGTGTCAGTATTTTTCCTTCCTGCTTCTGCGTGACGTCACCGCCCAGTCATCCTGTCACAGTCCCCAATCAGTCACTCCGATCTGAGGATGCCAGGTTACTTTCTATACCCATTATTCAGAAAGAAAAAAAAATGCTTCAGCTATATTGCACCGGAATTATTAACCTGCCCAGTACTGTAAGGGAAGCTTCCTCAGATAATGCTTTTAAATCTCGAGTAAACATTTTATTTTATTTTCTGGTATATCCAGTGATCTAAAATGATATTCTCTCATCTCTATTTCATGGGTATTGTTCTTGTTATTATTACAATTACTGTTATTATTTTGGTTGTTTTCTTTTTCTTCATGTGAAGTGCTTTGTGTAATTACTATGGTATCAAAAACCTACACCTCCACTGTTTGTTTTCAAACAGACTTTCCCTTGACACATACATTATATATATATATATATATATATATATATATATATATATATATATATATATATATATATATATATATATATACACAGATGTGCTCAAATTTGTTGGTACCCTTACAGCTCATTGAAATAATGCTTCATTCCTCCTGAAAAGTGATGAAATTAAAAGCTATTTTATCATGTATACTTGCATGCCTTTGGTATGTCATAGAATAAAGCAAAGAAGCTGTGAAAAGAGATGAATTATTGCTTATTCTACAAAGATATTCTAAAATGGCCTGGACACATTTGTTGGTACCCCTTAGAAAAGATCATAAATAATTGGATTATAGTGATATTTCAAACTAATTAGTTTCTTTAATTAGTATCACACATGTCTCCAATCTTGTAATCAGTCATTCAGCCTATTTAAATGGAGAAAAGTAGTCACTGTGCTGTTTGGTATCATTGTGTGCACCACACTGAACATGGACCAGAGAAAGCAAAGGAGAGAGTTGTCTGAGGAGATCAGAAAGAAAATAATAGACAAGCATGGTAAAGGTAAAGGCTACAAGACCATCTCCAAGCAGCTTGATGTTCCTGTGACAACAGTTGCAAATATTATTAAGAAGTTTAAGGTCCATGGAACTGTAGCCAACCTCCCTGGGCGCGGCCACAAGAGGAAAATCGACCCCAGATTGAACAGAAGGATAGTGCGAATGGTAGAAAAAGAACCAAGGATAACTGCCAAAGAGATACAAGCTGAACTCCAAGGTGAAGGTACGTCAGTTTCTGATCGCACCATCCGTCGCTTTTTGAGCAAAAGTGGGCTCCATGGAAGAAGACCCAGGAGGACTCCACTTTTGACAGAAAAACATAAAAAAGCCAGACTGGAATTTGCTAAAATGCATATTGACAAGCCACAATCCTTCTGGGAGAATGTCCTTTGGACAGATGAGTCAAAACTGGAGCTTTTTGGCAAGTCACATCAGCTCTATGTTCACAGACGAAAAAATGAAGCTTTCAAAGAAAAGAACACCATACCTACAGTGAAACATGGAGGAGGCTTGGTTATGTTTTGGGGCTGCTTTGCTGCGCCTGGCACAGGGTGCCTTGAATCTGTGCAGGGCACAATGAAATCTCAAGACTATCAAGGCATTCTGGAGCAAAACGTACTGCCCAGTGTCAGAAAGCTCTGTCTCAGTCGCAGGTCATGGGTCCTCCAACAGGATAATGACCCAAAACACACAGCTAAAAGCACCCAAGAATGGATAAGAACAAAACATTGGACTATTCTGAAGTGGCCTTCTATGAGTCCTGATCTGAATCCTATTGAACATCTATGGAAAGAGCTGAAACTTGCAGTCTGGAGAAGGCACCCATCAAACCTGAGACAGCTGGAGCAGTTTGCTCAGGAAGAGTGGGCCAAACTACCTGTTAACAGGTGCAGAAGTCTCATTGAGAGCTACAGAAAACATTTGATTGCAGTGATTGCCTCTAAAGGTTGTACAACAAAATATTAGGTTAGCGGTCCCATCATTTTTGTCCATGCCATTTTCATTTGTTTTATTATTTACAATATTATGTTGAATAAAAAATCAAAAGCAAAGTCTGATTAAATATGGAATAAACAATGGTGGATGCCAATTACTTTTGTCAGTTTCAAGTTATTTCAGAGAAAATTGTGCATTCTTCGTTTTTTGTGGAGGGGTACCAACAAATTTGAGCACGTCTGTATATATACACACACGGTATATATAGAGTGGTTTGAAAGGTGGTATAACTTTTCCTACACAGCTGAAGAAATTATAATAAAACCGCAAGCGAGGCGAATAAAGCAAAATCTGTGTAGTTTCTGTGTAACTTTGTTTCTCTCTATTCAAGCCATGGCCCCCCTTGACAAATTGCATTAGGAAGCAGTCATTTGTCATTTCTACCATTTCAATTTTGGTTGTCGTGCTCCCCACCGGGTTTTCCCATTTTATATGGGGGAAGTTGAAATCCCCCATTAGTATGGCTTCTACTTTGCTGCATGCATTTCTAATGTCATTGTATAACAGATTATTCTGCTCGGTATCTGAATTTGGCAGTCTATAGCATGCCCCTATTATTATGCCCTTTGAATTATTCTGACCCATATTGATTTTGCGTTGTTTTTATTTACCATGGTATCAAAAGCCTACACCTCTACTGTTTGTTTCCAAACATACTTTCCCTTCACACATACATTATATATATATCGGTTTGAAAGGCGGTATTTCCTTCTACACAGCTGAAGCAATTATAATAAAACCACAAGCAAGGCGAATGAAGCAAAATCTGTGTGGTTTCTCTTTGCTTCACTTGTTCAAGTCCTGTGTGCCTTCAGCCTCATGTTCAACCATGGCTTGTGGGTGTGGCCTGTTGCTTGTCAGAATGCTGCAGTCTCCGCGGTTGCCAGGCAGGGGTGGGGTCCAAGCTGTCAAAACTAAAACAACAACTTAAAGTTTCATTGTGGAACTAACTTTAATTATTGAATGCATGATTCATTTTATTAAGTGCACTTTAAGGGATTTTACTGGGTTGCTGTGTACAAAAACAAAAATAAACACAAAACCTTTCAAACATGTTTTAATCTGTTCTCCTGTTTTCTTTTTCTTCAGAATTCCAATGAAGGAAAAGATTTTAAAATCAAACATACAAAAGGTATTTCAAACCCCATTTAAATTTATCTCAAATTCCAAGAACACCATTACTGTTTATAATTTGTGAGCTACTCAATTATTATAGTTCATAATTGTATATATATATTGTTCAGGCCTGATTATTCTGCCATCTAGCACAAAATAAGAATGATCTTTGTTTAACCAAAACTGAGCAGTCTCATCAATTCTGTATACTCAATACTAAAACTAAACAGTGTCAGTAGCTGTGCTTCCCTTATCACATCTACACCAGGGGTAGCCAGCCCTGGTCCTAGAGGGCCGCTGTCCCTCCTGGTTTTTGTTCCAACTGTACCCTAAATTACTTAATTGGACCAATTAAGTGTTTATTAGGAGATTAATTGGTCAAATTAATCAATTTAGTGTACAGTTAGAACAAACCCCAGGAGGGACAGCGGCCCTCCAGGACCAGGGTTGAGTAGCCCTGATCTACACTCTAAGCATGTTTCGGTGTAGCCTGTGCTATTTTGTTACCAATTTCTATAGGACACACGAGTCCCACATTGTTAGAATTCATCAACATGATCCTAATTTTATAGTCACATAAGGGGGTGTGATGTAAGTATATGCGCAGTGCAAATAATTGCAGATGCAAATTTTTTATTGCATTGCGGCTTAAGAGCAATGCAAATTACACAACACGCACAAATAATGATCCGTAATTATGATAATTATGATAATTATGATAATGAGAAGGAGCTGAGAGTCCTTACGGCTGAGGTCACTCAGCATGAAACAGAGTTGTTTGGAAAAGTCTCAGCCAACATCAGTTATGCATGTATCCTTAGGAAATTATATGTATTGGCCTGTCCTTTTCAGCATGACATCCAGAAATGTGCGTAATGTGGATTGGGCTATCCCTCCAGATATTCCAACTGTCTGAAAGGAACCAGAGGCTAAGCAGTGCAGAGAACACAGCACTTTCACATGTGCAGGGATAGCGGTCCCTAGATTGACACAGGGGTCTAGCTCATCTCTCAATTCAGCTATTAGGTCTAGGATGACCAGTGGAGTGAGACGATAATGCTTTAGCACCACATCCTCCGTCATCCCAAACAAAATGTCGCTGGGATTGAATATGCAGGGTCTTCTTCGTCTTGCCCGTGTCCTCAGAATGTGTTCCTGCCTCTTCTCAACAAGAGCCAAGTGCCGCAGCATCAGGAGGTGTACCATAGCAGCCATCCTGAAGCCAATGACAAGTCTCTACAGGTGTGTGCTTTTAAACAGCTCTTAGTTACTCGCTTCTACAATGCTTTGCACCTTGTAAGAAGAGGTGTAAAGTTTTTGGAGGGTCAGCAACTGCCTAAGTGCAAGGCAAAATCCTTACATCACATTATAATGTTGCGCCCGCTTAGTATCCAGATCCCACCTAGTTCCATGCTCTTTTCTTCATTTGAATGCATTTTAATATAATTTTTATGGATTAGTGATGGCAAAGTGCAAATCTGATAGCAGGTGCAGAACGCCAGGTGAACATCATTCTTTACATACACCACATTTTTAGCGACCAGTAAAATCAGATTTGATGGCTGCTAAACGTGATTTACGGCAGCATTATGGGGGTTTTACCCCCGCAAATCACTTTGTGTGTATCCTTACATCACCCCCAAATAGAGGTTGTTATGTAGGAGCACAAACACAATTTCGAATGAGCATGTGGACCTGTGCTAAATACTTCCATTCACCCTAGTTATTATAAAGTACTGTAATGGTAACACTCAAATGCTTTTTAAGAACATAAGAAAGTTTACAAACTAGAAGAGGCCATTCAGCCCATCTTGCTTGTTTGGTTGTTAGTAGATTATTGATCCCAGAATCTCATCAAGCAGCTTCTTGAAGGATCCCAGGTGTCAGCTTCAACAACATTACTGGGGAGTTGGTTGCAGACCCTCACAATTCTCTGTGTAAAAAAGTGCCTCCTATTTTCTGTTCTGAATGCCCCTTTATCTAATCTCCATTTGTGACCCCTGGTCCTTGTTTCTTTTTTCAGGTCAAAAAAGTCCCCTGGGTCGACATTGTCTATACCTTTTAGGATTTTGAATGCTTGAATCAGATCGCCGCGTAGTCTTCTTTGTTCAAGACTGAATAGATTCAATTTTTTTAGCCTGTCTGCATACGACATGCCTTTTAAACCCGGGGTAATTCTGGTTGCTCTTCTTTGCACTCTTTCTATAGCAGCAATATCCTTTTTGTAATGAGGTGACCAGAACTGAATACAATATTTTAAGTGGTCTTACTAATGCATTGTAAAGTTTTAACATTACTTCCCTTGATTTAAATTCAACACAGCAGTGTGGAGTAGTGGTTAGGGCTCTGGACCCTTGACCGGAGGGTCGTGGGTTCAATCCCCATCGGGGACACTGCTGTTGTACCCTTGAGCAAGGTACTTTACCTAGATTGCTCCAGTAAAAAGCCCAACTGTATAACTGGGTAATTGTATGTAAAAATAATGTGATATCTTGTAACAATTGTAAGTCGCCCTGGATAAGGGCGTCTGCTAAGAAATAAATAATAATAATAATAATAATATATCCGAGCATCTTGTTGGCCTTTTTTATAGCTTCCCCACATTGGGTAGATGAAGACATTTCTGAGTCAAAATAAACTCCTACGTCTTTTTCATAGATTCCTTCTTCAATTTCAGTATCTCCCATACGATATTTATAATGCACATTTTTATTGCCTGCGTGCAGTACTTTACCAGAATCTAAATCATTAATGTAGATTAGGAATAGCAGAGGACCTAATACTGATCCCTGTGGTACACCACTGGTTACCTCGCTCCATTTTGAGGTTTCTCCTCTAATCAGTACTTTCTGTTTTCTACCTGTTAACCACTCCCTAATCCATGTGCATGCATTTCCTTGAATCCCTACTGCGTTCAGTTTGAGAATTAATCTTTTATGCGGGACTTTGTCAAAAGCTTTCTGGAAATCAAAATAAACCATGTCGTATGCTTTGCAATTATCCATTGTCGATGTTGCATCGTCAAAAAAATCAAGCAGGTTAGTTATCTCCCTTTCCTAAAACCATGCTGACTGTCTCCCAGGATATTGTTCCCATATAGGGGATTTTCCATTTTGGATCTTATTATAGTTTCCATAAGTTTACATATAATAGAAGTCAGGCTTATTGGTCTGTAGTTACCTGGTTCGGTTTTGTCTCCCTTTTTGTGGATCGGTATTACTTGTGCAACTTTCCAATCTGTAGGTACAACCCCTGTGTCAAGAGGCTGTTGCATTATTATTATTATTATTTGTTTATTTAGCAGACGCCTTTATCCAAGGCGAGTTACAGAGACTAGGGTTTGTGAACTATGCATCAGCTGCAGAGTCACTTACAACGACGTCTCACCTGATAGACGGAGCACAAGGAGGTTAAGTGACTTGCTCAGGGTCACACAATGAGTCAGTGGCTGAGGTGGAATTTGAACCGGAGACCTCCTGGTTACAAACCCTTTCCTTTAACCACTGGACCACACAGCCTATGATCTTGGTTAGCGGTTAGGAGAACTATTTGGAGAATCTCATCCGGCCCAGGGGATTTGTTTATTTTAAGAGCTCCTAGTCCCTTTAACACTTCTGCCTCTGTTATGCTAAAGTTATTTAAAAGTGGATAGGAACAGGTCGACATGTGGAGCATGTTGTCCATGTCCTCCTTTGTAAAAACCTGTGAAAATTAATCATTTAATATTTTTGCTATGTTTTTTTCTTCGTCTATGATTTTGCCATTTGTTTCTCTTAGACATTTAACCTCCTCTTTGAATGTTCTCTTGCTGTTATAATATTGGAAAAATATTTTGGAATTGGTTTTAGCCCTGCGACAGGATGACAGAGGTTGAGACTCAGAGACAGTGTGAAAAGTTCAAAAATAAAGCTTTTAATACTAAAAATACAAAATAAACTAAAAATACAAAATTAAAACTAAAAATACAAAATAAACCGGCACGAGGGCCAAACAAAAGATTTCAAAATACAGACAATAAAAACAAAACGAAATAAGGCTTCAAGGCTGGGCGTTGCCTTCACTGGATCGCAAAACATGAACCAAAAAAACAGCACACACAGAAAAACACTCTTACTTCCTCAGCTACTATCCTCTTTCTGAAAATCTCCTCCTACTGGGAGGCTGAGGCCTCCTTTTATGCCAGGTGGCTGGGTGATCATTGAATAATTAATTAATTGATTGCTCCCACCTGATGCAATCAACCTGGGCAGGGAGGAGAATTTAACTCCATCCCTGCCAGTATTTCCAAGGGCAGAGCCCTGCTCTGCCACAACCCCCCTTAGCAGTATTGATTTCTATCTCTCTCTTGGGCTTTCTAACTTCCTTTTTGACTTGTGTTTGCAGTTCTCAGTACTCTTTCTGTGTACTTTGTTTTTGGTCCTTTTTAAACGCTTTGTAAAGTGCCTTTTTTTGCTGAATTTTTTTTTTTTAATTGATCTATTAAACCATTTTGGCCATTTTGTTTTAGATTTAGATTTGTCTACTTTTGGGATGTAATTGCTTTGCGCCTCTAGTACTACATTTTTGAAAAACAGCCATCCCTTTTCTGTGGATGTTTTCTCTATTTTACTCCAATCTACTTCTTTTAGTCTCTGTTTTATACCTTCATAGTTTGCTTTTCTAAAATTGTAAACCTTAGCTTTAGTCATTACTTTTGGGGCTTTAAAAATCACTTCGAATTAGACCATGTTGTGGTCTGAGTTTGCCAATGGCTCTCTGACCTCTGTTTTAGTTGTTCTGTCTTCGTTATTTGAAAAGACTAAATCAAGGCATGCCTCCCCTCTAGTCGTTCCTTGACAAATTGCATTAGGAAGCAGTCATTTGTCATTTCCACCATTTCAATTTCGGTTGTCGTGCTCCCCACCGGGTTATCCCATTTTATATGGGGGAAGTTGAAATCCCCAATTAGTATGGCTTCTACTTTGCTGCACACATTTCTAATGTCATTGTATAACAGATTATTTAGCTTGGCATCTGAATTTGGTGGTCTATAGCATGCTCCTTTTATTATGCCTTTTGAATTTTTGTCCATTATTCTGACCCATATTGATTCAGCGTTGTTTTCTTCATCCAGATTTAATACCTGGGCTTCAAGACTATGTCTTATGTATAGTGATACTCCTCCACCTCTTCTGTCCTGCCTGTCTTTCCTATACAGTGTGTACTCACTAATTTTGTATTCATCTCCATCACTCTCAGACAACCACGTTTCTGTAACACCTATCACATCGTAGTTACTTGTTAGTGTAGTAGATTCAAGTTTTAATATTTTGTTTCTGAGACTTCTAGCATTAAGATAAATAAATTTAATGGCTGTCTTAGCTGAGTTGTTGCCTTTGTTTTGATGTGGTCTCCCTTCTGTTTTTTTGTTTTCTCCCCCCTTCCTTTCTAGATTAAATGCTCCTGGATCTCCTCATGGATCCTTTGTCTGAGTAGATTGGTTCAAGCTGCCTCAGTCTTCTATAACAGCCTGGATCCTTCTCTCCCCTCCCCTCAACGCCATCCTCACTCTGGTACATTCCTCGCAGGTCAACTGAAGCAGACTGATGCGGGATGAAATCAATTTATTGCTGGAGTCAACATGCAGGACAACATCTACTGCCTGAATTGCGATCCCACGGTGACCACGTTAGGCAGCGCAGCCTCCATTCCCTGGAACTTGCTTCCCGGGGCCCTCAAGTACTACTCATGTGGCCCTTACAGCTGCTGGGGGGTGAACGCCGCTGACCAGATCTACGTGATGAAGGGGGTGACCCCGGATTCCTGCATGGGCAGCAAGGCGTGGCAGCAGGTCCCTGGAGCGCTGTCCATGATCGAGGTGTCCACCGACGGCGTGCACGGGGTCAACTCTGCCAGAAACGTGTACCGCAGGTAAGCGCGCCGGCTCCTTAAATAAAACCAGCATTTTGCATTCAGGCTTAGTGACATGCCACAGTGTCTGTCTTTTTCCAGCTTTTTTCATGTAATTTTCTGTTAAAAACATTCTTTGTTTAAAGAGTAAGTAGTGGGGTTACATGTTCCCACGTGCTCCTACAACTGTTTACATCACGTATCTGTCATTTTTCTTTTCATTATTAACATCCTGACAAATTTTTACACCTATAACTGTCACAGTCTGTTTCAAAGCTCTTTTCAAAATGTCCGCTCTAGTGCACTGAGAGTGTAAGG